>NC_133662.1:171058545-171358545 GCF_037893015.1 Macrotis lagotis | reverse complement strand
GGACAAGAGATATAGATAAAAAAGTGTCAAAAATCTGAAAAAAATATTATTAGAAATTATGTATTAACAAAATAGACAAAAAGGATTAATGAACAGAGTATGAATTTAAAAAAAAAAACCCTAAAGATCCAATAAGAGGCAGGGCCCTGCAAGTGCAGCTATTTAACAGCTGTATAATATTAGGTGGGCAACACTTAATCTCTCTGTGCCCTTCCAAATACAAATCTAAAATGATTTAATCATATAAATAATGCTAAAATGAGCATGAAAGGGGTGAAAATTAGAGGGAAAAGTAGAGAAGATGGAAAAATAACCTATAGAAATGATGGAAAATAAAAGCTGTTTTTTTTTAAGAGTAATAAAAGTGAAAAGAGAGTAAAATAAGAATGTTGAGCCAGATGATCACTAAAGTCTTTTCTAGTTCTAACACTATGGGATTCAGAGAAATAATCAAAATAAGAAAAAGTTCCTATTCTCAAGGAGTTTAAAATTTAAGTAAGAAGTTGACAGCTACCTGGATAATTTGTCCAAAAATATGCCTTAATCTCTTGCCATAATCATCTTTCTTCCACCATCACCTCATGCCCCGCCCCAAACTGATAGGAAAATGGTTCATTTCTTATCTGGTTCAATATTTTTGCTAAGCCTTCCTAAGATGGGGATGGTTGGTTTAAATCTGCTTCTTACTGTCAGTATAAAATAAACATTTAGTGAATAAGATTTGTAAGATTAGTGCTGAATTTTGAAAAGAGTTGATGCAGGAAAGATAGGGCATCTGATGAATATTGACTTTTGAAAGGAGAATAGACCCAAAGGCAAACAAAAGAGACAAAAAATATAGCAAGAAGAAAAACTTAGCTATAACAAAAATAAAACAGAAGGACTTTACTCAAAGTAATTGGAAGATAGAGGTCAGGAACCTGAAAAGAAATAGTTATGGAAGAGTGGAAAAGTAAAGCAATAATCAAAAAGTATTTATTGAGTTTCCATTATGTGGATAATACCAACTCAGCGTTACAGAATTGCAAAAGCAGTGTAAGAAACAGAATTTGTCCACAAGATGGTGTTAAAGGTGCCAGAACAAAAGTGGACAATGTGATGAATCAGGAACTTAGGCTAACAATGTGTTTTTTTTTTTCAGAAATTTTCAAAGGATAGATTTGCACAATCAAAAAGAAATATATTAGGATCATGGGGTCATAGATTTTGTGTTGGAAAAGTCCTCATAGCTCATTTAAGACATTCATTTTCCTGATGAGTAAGCTGAAGTCCAAGCAGGTTTCGTGACTTCTTCATAGTTAAAAAGACATTGTCAGAATAGAAAACCAGGTTATTCAACACTATATCCCGCGATCTTTCCACTGTATCATAAATTATCTTATGAACCACTCTACATAACTAATGTACCATTACTACACAAGAATTTCCTTTCAAAATGTTAATAGTTCTTCCCTCCTGGCTTTATTTCTATTATTTTCTAAATATTTCATATTTAATTGTCTATATTCGTGTTGTCTTCCCCCAGTACTCAGTGTAAGCTCCCTGAGGGTAATAAGGACTATTTTGTTTTTGTCTTTACATCCCTAACTACTAGCCTATTGTTATTATTTTTCAGTCATTTTCAGCTGTTTCTAACCACCTGAGTTAGGGTTTTCTTTGCAAAGATACTGGAGTGGTTTGTCACTTTCTTCTTCAGTTTATTTTAAAGAAGAGGAAAGTGAGGCAAACAGGGTTAACCAACATATCCAGGATCTAAGGCAGGATTTGAACTCAAGGAAATGACTTTTCCTAACTCTAGGCCAAACTATCTACTGTAAACCTATATCTATTAACATAATGGAGGTATTTAATAAATGTTTGTAAATTAAAATAAATAAAATTTGGCCAGTGGAAACCTGGAAATTCTAAGTTTGAAAGCAATATCTACCACAATAATAAGATAAAGACAATAGTAGTAGGTGAGCCCATTCAATTATTTATCCAACAAGTATACATTTATTCTTTACTACAGGGGCTATGAGAAAAACAAAGAAAATAAAAAATGTTTCTGTCCTCAATGAACTTATACTTTAGTGGGAACCTGATTAATCAATTATAGGAGTAATCCAAACATTTCTAGATTTTATATAGTAACTTTGAGTTGACCATAGTTTCGAGATGATAGCTTTCCTGATAGTTATTCATTTCTGTAGCCTTGGTAAACCCAGCACTTGTGTACTTTGTAATGAGACTGATTCTTACAATCCATGAAGTGATATGTTTGCTAACCCCTCATATAAGGCAGCACAGGCCAAAACTATTGATTAGTAATATAATGCTATCAAGTTGCAAGTTCATTAATGTTGTTTTGTAAACCTTGAATTTTTGTGGAATTGGAAACATTTATGATCCTTTCTCAAAGTAGGCTCTCAACTCTTTTGTCTCTTTGAAAATTCAATTTTTTTCTAATTATACAAAGATATCATTGAACAAGTAAGCATAAATATCAATACCAAGGGGCTTAATCCCTTAAATAAGAGATTAATTGAATGGTTTAACATTTAGTAAAAGGATATTAGTTCTCAGATAATCAACAAGAGTTATAAGGGAAATATCCTAATCCCATAATGTCATATATCAGCTTGATCCAAAGTAAAAATATTGAGATCATATTTTCAGTTCCTTTTCTTTCTCTACAGGCTTGGAAATGGGTTTTAGGCCCTGTGGTCTTGTATATATGTGAAAGGATAATTAGGTTCTGGCGATCTCAACAGAAAGTTGTCATTACTAAGGTATGTATGCAGCTTTATGTAGGAATAAAAGCTAGAGTGTAGATGAAAAATTTTTATTAGTCCAAGTTTTAATTTGCCATTTTTACTGCAGAACTGTCTATAATTTAGAGGCTCATCTTCTGTTCTAATAATTGCTTGCATCCTGAGCATCTTTTAGTGTGACTAATTTTATAGAAGAGAAGGTAGGTCTAGTGATCAGACCAGTTTACAGAATTCTGCCAAGGGTTTATGAGGCAGTAATAGAAATTCCACCATATTTCTTTTCACTTCAACTTCTCTTTCTGAAAAGATGCTACAGTGGTGACATTTTTGAACTGGATCTAAGAACTGCTCACTTTCACCAAACTTACCTCTCCCACCTTATACAGACATAGAAAATACCACTTTTTAATTTTTTTATAAGAGCAAATATTTGATTCATATCCAGAATGACCTGACACATACACAGAGAGAAGCTAGTCTGAGATCCAAAAAACATAAGTAGGAACTGAAAATTCTTCTCCTCCTCATAGGCTAGGAAAATCTATCTAAAAGGGCTTTCACACAATCATAAAATCTCAGAATTAAAAGGAAGCCTGCGATTTAATCTAGTCCCTATTTGTATAAAACTATTTTCTAATATACTCAAGGAATTTTTTTTAGTTGTTTTTTTTGTAAGGCAAATGGGGTTAAGTGGCTTTGCCCAAAGCCGCACAGCTAGGTAATTATTAAGTTTTTGAGACCAGATTTGAACTGAGGTACTCCTGACTCCAGGGCTGGTGCTTTATCCACTGTGCCACCTAGCTGCCCCATATACTCAAGTAATTATTAAGGCTTTATTTGAAGCCTTCTATTGCAGAAGGGAGACACTGCTATCTTATGAGGTAGTTCATTTCACTTTGAGATGGTTATACTTATTAAGATTATTTTTTCCCTTGATTTAAAGACTACATTTATCTCTTTGTAGCTTTCACCTATTGCTTCTTGTCCTATCCTTTGAATATAAACATAGGATCCTAGGAATATAGTTTTAAGATTTGAAGGAACTTTACATATCTTTTGTCCAACACACTCATTTTTTTACAAATAGAGAAACTGAAACCCAGAGATTTTAAGTGATTCACCCAAGGTTAAACAGATACTAAATATCAGTGGTGTGATTTGAACTCATTTTCTTCTGACTCTTAAATCTAGCACTTTTTCTCTTATGACACAAATCTAATTCCTGTTTCACAGGATAATCTTTTAAATATTTGAAAAATAGCTCTCATGCCTCTCCCCCAAGTCTTCTCTTCTCTAGGTTTATTATACCAGACCCTTCAACTGATGCTCAGATTTGATCTCAAGATTCATAACTATTATGGTTATCCTCTTTTAGATGCACCTGACTTATCATTGTCTTCTCTAATACTTAGTACTCAGACGTGAGTACTATTGCAGATGTACCCTGACTAGCATAGACTACAGTAAATTATTTCCTCCATAGTCCTGGATGATATGTCTCTTATGCTGTCTAAGATTGCATGTATTCATTTTTTCAGATACTATATAATCTTATTGCCCACTAAAAAATCCCACTCCTCCAACTTATACTTTTGAATTGAACCCAAGTGTACTATTTTATATTTATTCATATTAAAGTTCATCTTTATAGATTAGCTCAAGTGTTCTAGTAGGTGAATATATTTGTAGATTCAACTGAAAAAAGAAAAACCTCGATGTCTCATTACCCTGAAACTCAAAACCAGAACTTGTAACTATCTGTATGCCCAAAAAGACTTTTGACTCCAAAGAAATGTTTACAATGAATATGGAAGTTATTTTCCTTTGGAGTTTTAGGAAAATGCAGTGTTATATTGAGCAGCATAAGAGCTATATGTTATATTGAAAGTTGCAATTTATTTAATAAAATTAAATAACTAAAAACAATAATTAAAAGTAAAACCCAAACAAGAAAAATATATTTGTATATAATTTGTGTAAATATGGATATTAGGTACTTGTTATTGCTATGTAATAAGGAGTACTATTTTTTATCAAAGAAATATATTTCAGTAGAAAATCTTGTTAGCCTGTAATTTCTTTGACTCACTAAAGCATACCCCTGGGGAAGTCTAAAAATATGGGTCATGCAGTCATAACTTAGGTACTGCTGCTCCCCAGCTAAAAATTATCCACATTACAGATGTGGTACCATACTTAGAAAAAAATAGTTTTGTATTTTTCTTTTTTGAAACAATAAACCTTTAAGATGCCAAATGCCAAAGCAAGTTAAAAGAGCCTCATAGGTGCCTTCAGAGACTATTTCATTCTTTCTTTGCTATAATTAAACTTGAATAAAAAGGCAAATCACTATCTTGCTATGATTTAGGTGGTAACTCATCCCTCTGAAGTCCTGGAAATTCATATGAAAAAACGTGATTTTAAAATGGAGCCTGGGCAGTACATCTTTTTACAGTGCCCTTCCATTTCCCAGTTGGAATGGCATCCTTTCACCCTCTCCTCAGCCCCTGAGGAAGATTTTTTTAGTGTACATATACGTGTGGCAGGTGATTGGACAGCAGCTTTGTTTAAGACTTTTGGAACAGAAGAAACATCATTCAAGGAACCCTGGATGCTTCCAAGGTTAGAATCAAATTTAATTTTAAAGCATGTATATATATATGCATTAAAAATTATCTTCAGCATAAAAGATTACAATAACAGCCAGCAATAGTCTTCTCCAAGGCTATGAGGGTACAGCTCCTGTGTGTTTTCTTTCTTTCCCTTGAAGATTCTGTGTATCAAAGTACTTTCATATATCTTGTACAACACTGAAGAAATCTATCCAGTACTATTATAGCAAAAATATTCAAGTGAATGAAATACTAAGACATAATTGATTTATAGAGACAGAATTAGTAGCACTTTATTCCTAGAAGCATCACTTGTATGGTTTGTATCCATTCTGTGAAAAGTAAAGAATTACAGAATAGCAAGATATTTGAGTTGGAAGAGTACTCAAGTTATCTAGGCATACCTAAACAAGTATCCCTTCTAACATCATAATCAACTCAGGGTCATCCAAGTTTTAATAAAAAAAAAATGTAAGCTCCAAAGATTAGCCTTATTTAATACTCATACTCATAGCAAGACTAAGTTATTGTTAGGTTTTTTCCTACAACAAACCACATTTGCTTCATAAACTCCACCTATTATGCCTAAGGCTGCCATTTGGAACTGGGCAGAACAAGTAGCAAGTGCTCAGGAAATTTAGAGATCATAATCACTAATATTTATAGAATGCTTTAAGGCTTGCAAAGAGCTTTACACATTTAATTTCATTTGATCCTCATAGCAAGTGTGTGGAACAGATGCAATTATTATACCCCATTTTACAGATGAGGAAACTGAAGCTGAGTTGCTAGGGTCAAGATGGTAAGTGTCTGAGACTGGATTCAAATACAAGTCTTCCTGACTCCAAATCCAGAATTGTATCCACTAGCTCCTTTCAAAGGATTAGTACTTCACTAAATCATGAATATTCTGATAAAGACAAGATTGAATGATTTCCAGTGGGAAACTATAAGATAGGAATATAATATATAAGTCAAGTAAGTCTGAATTTGCTCAGTTTTTTATTGGTTAGGTTGTGCAATAGGTAGAGTTGGAATCACAAAGACCTGAGTTTAAATCTTTCCACAGACACTTACTAGTTGTGTGACCCTGATCAAGTTGCTTAACTTCTCTTTGTCTCAGTTTCCTGATCCCTAAGATGGGCAAAGTAATAGCACTTACCTCTCAAGGTTTTGTGAGGATCAAATGAGTTAACTTTTGTAAAATGCTATGCAAACTTTGAACTTTTAAATAAATGTTGGTCATTTTTATCACCCTTTATCAAGGATATGGTAGTATATTAAGAACAGAATTTGCTTAATGTAAAACAGAGGTCATAGAATAAATTATTCTACCTCAGTAGCATCTCATAAACAATATGTTAAATATAGAGAGATTAAAACATTATCATCATGGGACATGTTGTATTGCTGGCCCAGTTATCTGTGATATAGGTAAAGTTCAATGATTTTCCTGAGAATAGACTTTGTAGTGTATTTTCAAGAAATTCAAATGAATGGTTTCCATTACACTTGAATGACATACAATATACCTGCTCAGTTTGTATACACTAAATCTTCTGATTAAACAAGAAAGAAAGGAAGGGAATTGCATTCCAAAAGGGCAATATAGGTCTTCCAACTCCCCTTAGTTCTTCTGTTTTTTCATTTGGCCAGCTTAAGATAAAAAGGACTTATTTCTCTAACCTTGATTCCATGGACACAACTTCCAATGACTACAAAGCAAGTCCATCACATAGGAGAGACAGGAGGTGCCAAAATAAGTCAATATCTGTCCTTTCACCAATTGAATCTGCCCATAACGACAGCCTCATTGTCACTACAAGGAAGCAGCCCCATATATCTTCAAGTCAAGTTTCAGCTCCCCAAATAGAACAATCTTAAACCCATAGCTTTGTGTGTGTGTGTGTGTGTGTGTGTGTATGTGTGTATTTTTTTTCCTTTTTCAGACGAAACTTGTTATTTCACTAGTCTTGAAAGTTCCTAGGAAGTTGACTAATCCTGAAGTTATGCCCTTTAACTATACATTAAGTAGATTCTTAAGAGGTAAGTGGACCCAGAAAGTCATCCTTAAAAATCATATTTTCTGATTTTATTCCTAATTATTAAATTGTATTTTAATTTGTATCTTTAGGCTGGCAGTGGATGGACCATTTGGAGCTGCTATCACAGGTGTTTTTCACTATCAAGTCAGCGTGTGCATTGCTGCAGGAATAGGAGTCACCCCCTTTGCCTCCGTTTTGAAATCTATATACCATAGATGCTGTGATCCACAAGCAGAGCTGAAGCTAGACAAGGTATGGGAAAGTCATTCATGTAGACCTTCCCTGAGCAAAATGTTCAGCCTCCTTGTATCATCTGCAGATTCTTGGGGAGGGTTTTAATTAACTATAAGGGATAAACTCAAGGATCCTTAACTACACTTATGTTCTTAAAAATCTCCATTCAGTATTATATTTATGAGAAGGGTTATGTCTAATCTTGTTAAAGATGACAAGACATAAATTTTATTGCTCCACTGCCATTATAGAACATGTAATTGCTCATCTTGGTAAAATATGGACATGCGACAATTGGCTGTGTGACGAGACAGCAGTTATAGCAAGAAGCAACATTTCTTTGCCAGTTTTGGCTTGAAAATATTGGTGCAATATTGTTATAACATCTTCCCCTTGTGAATCACAGAAAATAGCTAGAGACACTAAGGACCTAAGCTTTTCATCTTCCTCATTCGCAAACAATTCCTCCTCCCCCCTTCCCTACTTCCCTTAAAGGTATCACCATCAGGGCGGCTAGGTGGTACAGTGGATAGAGCACTGGCCCTGGAGTCAGGAGTACCTGAGTTCAAATCCAGCCTCAGACACTTACTAATTACCTAGCTGTGTAGTTTTGGGCAAGCCACTTAACCCCATTGCCTTGCAAAAAAACTAAAAAAAAAAAGAAAAAGGTATCACCATCCTATCATCCAACTCCAAGTCTCTGGATTATCTCTGTTTCTGTTCTCTCCCTTTACATTGCATCAATTGTTAAGGCCTCTCTGTTTTTCCTGTGAAATGTTTCTCATCTCTGACTCCCTCTTTACTTCCTCACTGCCATTACCTTAATTCAGATATTTAGTTATTATTTGCTATATAATGATGATTATTTACTATATAATGGAAGGCACAATATAGATTTGTCTATTATATATTCCTTACCCATTCTACCCTCAACATGCACACATAGATAAACCACTCTCTAGTCTAACTTGTTCCCAACTATCCTTGAGTTAATCATCACATCTAGATAGAGGTAAATGAACCTGATCACTAGGAAGAGGGGGAAAAAAATGACAAAACTGAAAGAATTTAGTTCTTTGTAGTTCTTACTCCCCTCTTTCCATTAATCTTTTACTTTTGCAGAGTCTTGAACTTAATTGGCATTCACAGCTTAGAGATTTATCATAATGATGATTTTAAATGCATAAAATATACATATTGTTAGAAAGGAAACTAGTTACATTGAAAAATAGCTAACAAAATGTGTGTTTTTAAAATAATCAAATCCCCAGTCCTTAGTTTAAGAACCTCCACTCTAACTCTGTAGTTAAATTCAACTCTAATAAAAAAGAGAGGTCCAATGTGGTCTTAGAATGACACTTTTGGCAATGTCAAGAAGTAAAAGGGTTATTGTACTCAGATCTTGGGCTCAGATCTACCACTGTTTGTCTTTAAAGAAATCATCAAACTTTTCCAAACCTCAGCTTTTTTTAATGTCAAAGATCCTTTTTAGCAGTTAAAAATGAAACCTTTATGATAGTTTCAACCTAAATGAAAATATGTCCATTATTCAGAGATAGAAGACACCATATACTTATTTATTTACCTTCCTAATTCCTCTTTTATTTAGGTCTCCCTTGACAATCTATGGATTTAATTAGTCAATACATATCAAGGGTGGCTGTGCATAAAACACCAGAGCAAGTATTAAGAAGATAGCAAAGAAATGTAAAGTCTATTATGCTATTCCACAAAATTTGACTTCCCTTTCCCCACAAAAGTCACATTTTTAACTTGCTTCTCAGAACTCAACAAAACAAATATAGCACTTAGCAAATTGCAGATTGGCAAAATCAAGGATATTTTTAGTCAAGAGAGATGAATGACTAACCAAATAACAAACATTTATTAAATACTTCCTGTGTACCAAACCTATGATAATGATCAAATATTCTTGGGTTCTGGTGTCCCCCAAAAGGCTTGTTGTTAAGTCAAATCCAAGAATAAAATGCCATGGCAATATGGAAGGTTATTGAAGTTCCACAATCATTTCTAGTTCTATTTCACTTACTTTCTGCTAAGAATTTACTTGATCAACATATTGTCCTCACAAATTCTTTTCTTTTTCAGAAATAAAAAAATAAAATAAAAAATCCTGAATTTTCCTTTAACTGCTAAGAAGGTTAAACTTTAGAAAAGGAAGAAGTTAAAAAATACTAAGTTAAATGAAGTGGGTTTTTTGTTTATTTGGTTTTGGTTTTGCAAGGCAATGGATTTAAGTGATTTGCCCAAAATCACACAACTAGTAAGTACCAAGTGTCCAAGGTCAGATTTGAACTCAGGTTATCCTGTCTCCAGGGCTGGTACTCTATCCATTATATCATTAGTTACCCCATGGGTTTCTTTTGATGTGTTCAAATGGTGAAATGACAACAGAACTTGAACCAATGAATGGAAGTTACAGTAAGGCAAATTTTCTACAACGTAAGGAAAATATTTCTATCAATTGGAATCTTCCCAAAAGAAAATGGACTGCTTTCAGAGACTCATAGAATTTCAAACCTGGAAGAAACATCTGTGTCCATAAAGATGAACCAATATTCCAAAAGAAACTCAACACATAGAGATGTAGCCTTTGTTTAAAGATGTCCAAAGAAGGGAAGAACAATACTTTCCAAAGTAAACAGTTCCACTTTTGGACAGTTCTAAATGTTAAAAAATGATTCATGACATCAAATACCTATTTTCCTTTTTGCAACTTTTACCCAGCCTTTCCAGGTCTATCTTCTAAGGGCCTAAGAGAACAAATAGAATTTCTATTCTACCTGGCAACATTTTGGTACTTGAACATGGCTATCATGTACCTCCTAAGTCTTTTTCTCCCAGGTTAACTATCCCCTAATGCTAATAGAAATCATCTCAAGACCTTTCACCATTCTGGTTACCCTGTTAAGCTAAGCAACATCCTTGAAATGCAGAGTCCAGAATTGAAGGATTTATTCCAGGTATGGTATGACCAGGGCAGATAACAAAGGAATTTCTACCTCCTTATTTCTAGAAGTTATCCTTCTTTCAATGATGTTCAAGATTGCATTAGTTTTGGAGTGTAGGGGTGGGAAGGAGCTGCCATACACTACTATCTCATCTTGAATTATATAGTAAGTGACATGGCCTATAAATGAAAATGGCCAATAAAAGAATTCGATATTCAAGTATTAGGTATAGGGTACAGGGGACAAGGGAATTCCTTCCTAGGGCAGGAGATTAAAATAGATGACTTTTAAGATTCATCCCATTTCTAAGAGGCTGCAAACTCTAGAAGAAAACACATTGGGTTTTAAAAGCAAAAATTTGGGTTCAATTAGCAATTCTGCTGTGCATTGGCAAGTCATTTTTTTTCTCTATGACCCTGAGTTATTTCATCTCTAAAATGAAGTCTTCAGACTAGATGATCACTTAGTTACTTTTTAGTTCTAAAATTCTTTTATTTAAACTTGAGTGAAAATATTTTTGAAGGAAAATTCCTTTAATATCATCAAAAGTCTCATGGCTATCTTTTCCTCATCAAATTCTTCTTCCTTGGCTCAGTTTTAAGCCATCTATCTACATATTAAAGTCCTCAGGATACTGGCACAGCAACAAATCTGACTTTGCTTACAGATAAAAAAGACCACAACAAAACTACAGTGATACATATATTAGAGACACCTAAGAACAGGATTTTTAGAACTGAAAAGGGTGGAGATAATATGTCCCTCATTTGCAGGGCTCTAGTGAGATTTGGTATGGTTGGAGGGGCATGACAGAAAATGACCTTGGAAATATTAGAGCAATGAGGAAGGGATGTTAGAACTGGAGGATTGCAAATTACTAGAATCCTATGTTAGAGCTGAAAAGAAGTTTAGAGATGCTTACATATAACTATTTTTCCATATATCTAAACATCTGATGATTTTATATTTGCTAAGGGATGCAAGTGCCTGTCCTTTTAACAATTAAACTCAAGAAGAGAATATTTAATTTAATTTAATTCAATTTAACAGGCCTTTATTAAATACATTCTTTGTATCAGGTACTGTGCTAACAATTGGGAATGTTGTTCAATCATCTTTCAGTCATGTCTGACTTTTCATGATCCCATTGGGGGTTTTCTTGGCAAAGATACCCTAGTAGCTTGTCATTTCCTTCATTAACTCATTTTACATATGAGGAAACTGAGGCAAACAGGGTTATATAACTGGGAAGTATCTAAGAACAGATATGAATTTGCAATTATCATTCTTCTTGACTCCAAGCATGGTCTGACCAAGGCAGATGACAAAGGAATTGCCACCTCCTTATTTCTAGAAGCTATGCTTCTTTCCATGATGTCCAGGATTGTATTAGCTTTAGGAGGGGTGGCACTGCATCACACTGCTACCTCATCTTGAGTCATACAGGTAGGGATGACGTATAATTAAAATGACCAACAAAATGTTCAATAATATTGTATTCGTTGGACAGCTAGATGGCACAGTAGTTAGAACACTAGCCTTGGCGTCAGAAGGACCTGAGTTCAAATCTGAGTCAAAAATGTAATAGTTACCTAGCTGTGTGACCTTAGGCAAGTCACTTAACCCTATTGCCTAGCAAAAAATAATAATGTATTTGATAGAGTGTCCTGGGGAATTCCTTCATTAGGCAGGAGATTAAAACAGATGATTTTTAAGATTCTTTTCATCTCTAAGAGGCTGCAGACTCTAGTGGAAAACACATTATACCATTCTATAGGAAATAGCCCTTGCCTTCAAAAAGTTTGCCTTTTATTTGGGGAAAACATTATGAAGATAGATGTTATATGTTGATTTGCTAAATTTATACAAAATAGATGCAAACAACTTGCAGTGAAGGGAGGAAGATTCTACTAACAAATACTAAGGAACAGGAAAAGCATTGTAAAAAAAAGGAGCACTTGAATTTCAGAGACCCTACTAGACCTAGAATAAGTGATTTGCCCAAGGACACACATTCAGAAGTCATTAATCTGGGATTAAAACCTAGGATGTCCTGACATAGTCCAGGATTCATTTGTTGTTAGTTGGAGGTTTCTCACCTTTCTCATTACCAGAAGTCAGTGAAAACCTAGCCTAGGTTGACTGCTAGGGGAAAAATTGCACATGTAATCTATTTCCTCACAATCTAAAACATTTGGAAAAGTTTATGAAGCGCCCCACCACCACCACCTTTTAAGCAACTTTGTGTTTGTTTGAATACAGCTATCATTAGGTTTATATAACTAATATTTGTCAGGGCCGCCCACATGCTTTTTGCAATATAAATACTATTCCTTCTCCTTAGCTGTCAGCATCTGTATAATTTTAAAAGTTCAACATACCGAAAGAAGTACATATTTATCTAACAGCTTCTTCACAATTATAGATCTGGGCTATAGTTTTCAGTTTGTTCCTTTCTGTAACTAGGAGGGGATAGAAATGATGCAGGGGTTTGGAACTGGAATGTTAAGGCTGGATGCTGGGCTGCAATTAGACTGGATTTTTCCCCCCCTCCATGTGAAATGCACAGGTTGGAACATAAAAAACCAGTAATTTCTCCTCACAACAAAGCCTCAACTTTCAAGTCTGAAGTCAGAACCTGTTTCCCAATGCCAGTGTTCTCTCAGGTCTTTAGAGCAGCAAATTGCCACCTCCTTCCACTCCCTCATCCTCCCTGCCACACCAGCCTTTAAAGCTTCAAAATAAAAACACAGGAGAAAATTAAATGGGCTGCCTGCCACCTTCCTGGAGTCTAGTAATAGTACCCTGTATTTGAAGCTGCCCTTGGACGCCTAACTATTTTTTTTTTGGCTGCCCAAGAGGACAGAATACATACTAACCAGTGAGGAGCTAATGATGACTTGCAATGGAGAAAGTGAAATTAAACTGCCATATTATTGAAAGGACATTTCCAACAGAAACAAGAAGGGCCAACATTATTTTTTTTTTATGAGAGTAAGAATGTAATGCCATGCTCCTTTGAGATGAAGGAAAGAAACACAGGTGACTGAGGACTGTGGTGGGAAGCTGCAGAAGAGTAGAGCCGGGGGATACAAATGACCTGTAGATATTAGAAACTCCTCCAACTCCTGTCTAGCATGTGTGTGATTAATTCTGCTTCACATTCAATTTGTGAAAAGAACACTTGGAAATAAATTTAGACCAGTTTACTTATGTGAGCCATCCAGAATGATGAATGAAATGGGGGAGGGGAGGTGGAAGGTGCAAAAAAGACAAGAGGTAAAGGGGAGATTACTGACATAAGTATATTGAATTACCCTTTTTTAAGATTCCCCAGATACTTAGGACATTTGAATCACTGGAAGCATGACAGTCAAAAAAAATATCATGTTTTCCTTATTTATGTATATATGTGTGTGTGTGTGTGTGTGTGTGCATATGAGAATTTGCATTTATATGCAGATATATGCCATATTCCATGATTTTATTTTAAAAATGTGATAGATTAGAGAAGAGACTACCATGTTTTTTTTCATAAATTATCTTCCTTCATCAGTTTAATAACACATAATTGTGATAATGGGTATTTATTTATTGTGCATTCCATGGAAAATGGCCTTTGGGTTCCTAACTTAATCTAATAAACAGATAATTCAAATAAAAAAGGCAGCAGGGGCCAGTGGGAGCCAGGGAAAGAGACCAAGAAAGACAAAAATCCTTGTTCTACTTAAATATATTAATAAAATAAGGGAGGACTTTCTTTTATAATGAATGAATGAAAAATGTCTTTAATTTAATCTGTTTAGTTTGAGGAATTATTTATACTCCCTTCCCTTCACATCAGATCCCTGCCTCCTGCTGGAAGGGATCATCTATACTAATCATGTGTAGAGTAGCAAATTGAGTTGGTGCATTCCAGGTTATATTCTTCTTTTTAGAAGATGCATATAATACTACTGTACTTAGCATCTTTCACAGAAGAACCTCAGACCATTTCAGCCTGCACATTATTCCCCACAGTTACCTCATTAGGGAGGTGGCAAGTATGATTATCTTTAATCAGGATAAACTGAGGCATAAGAAGTTTCACCCCAGGTCAGAGAACAAAGCAGTGGTGCAGCTAGAATGTAATCATAGTCAGCAATGTCCAGAGCTTCATATTAAAGCTAATGACTATGGGGGGGGGGGGGGAAGTCAAAAGGACTGAAGATCATTGAGAGAGGGTATGTGAGGTCATACATGCTTAAAGTGAAGCACAACTTTATAATTTTAATCTAAGAGCCCCGGAAAGAACCAGCCACATCTGGGAGGCTCCATCCTGTGGACAAGCCTCTTTGCCACAGAAAATTTTCTATTTGTGGAGTTGACCCCAGGCTGTTCCAGCAGAAGTGACCTTTTGCATTCAAAGTCCAAGCACTTATAATTTGACAGAGCTCATTATGCTGAACTTCAAACTTTCTGTAAAGCAGGGCTCTATAATTTACTTTACTGAACCTGGAGGTTTGGCTTTAAGGGATACTTAAACTAGGGTATATTGTAAATGGAGGGTGGAAACAACTGGAGCAGTGTGATATTGCAGCCTACCTCTACTAGGCATTGAGAAGTCCAGACAAGGAAAAGGGAAAGAAGCTCAAATAAAAGATTTAACGATGGAAGGGACCTTAAAGGTCACTGAGTCCATCTACTTCATGTTACCATTGAAGAAACCGAAGCCTGGTTTCTTGTCCAGTCATTCAAACAGGATGTGTCAAACTCAGAATTTGAATCCAGCCCTCTGACTCCTAAACCAGTAACTTTCCCACTATTCCACTACTCCTTCCCATTTAGGAGTCCCTGCTGATTTGGAAATTCAATGATTCTGAATCATATTCCATAGTTTGTAGCCATAGAAGCATCACCAGAACAAGTGGAAATCAATTTTTAAGAGCTAAAATATAAATGTGCATATTGGTGTGAACCCTAATCATGGAAAAAATTATTGTGTTTGAGAAATGACAGGAAGATTTTGAAATCAAGACAATCAGATAAAATAAACAAACAAACCAAAAATCCTGCTCAATACTTTCTCAGTGGAACCAAGAAAGAGTCCAGTTACCTTCCTAACAACATTTGAGGTATTTCCCCTTCCCCTAAATGTGTGTTTTCCTTTAAATCTACTATGAATTAATCATCTAAAGTAAGCCTGTGCTGAACTTTTCCATAGCCCCAGTCTTTATCATCTATATAATCTTTATAATAATGTATAAATAATTGATATAACCTGGTTAATGAATTCTATAGCATCATTACTCATTAAGTAGAAAGATCTCATTCCTTTTATTTATCCTCATTCTTTTTTAAGTCTAATAGTATTCTCCTAAATTCTGTAGAACTTTTTTGGGGAAAATTTTTGATTTTATAGAGTTTGTTTATATCTTACTTTTGCAGACAGAACTTAAAAATCAACTCAATAAGCATTTACACACACACACACACACACACACACACACACACACACACACGGAGAGAAAGAGATCCAACATCTATACAACTGAGTAAATAAAAATTAATTTGAGGAGAAACACTAAAAAGTAGGGGAATCAGAAAAAATATTTTATTGCTATGGCACTTCAAAAGAACTGTGAGAAAAAGAAACAGATTCCAGGAGGCAAAAATAGGATAGAAGGCAAGGGAAGTATTCAAAGTACTGTGTAAAGCCTGTGCAAAAGTTTGCAGGGGTGGTTTACAGGAACCCACAAATGAGTAGGTTTGACTGGAATGGAGTATTTTAGGAGAAGAAAAGTTAAATGGATCTGGAAAAAGACCTTAGAGTCAGTTTATGAATGACCTTTAAATGTCAAAACAGAGGAGTTTCTTTTCAAGAGAGACTAACTGAATTGTGAAATTGGAGAAAAGAAAAGAGATGGTCAGGACTATACTTTATGGATATCAATTTGGCAACTGACTATAAAATGGATTAAACAGAGGAAAAGTTAGGTGGCACAAGGAGACCAGTTTTGAGACTAATGCAATATTCTAGGTAGGAAGCGATGAGGTGAAGAATCAGGATATTGCCCTGGCAGACAAGATATTGTTTCTGTTTTATCTTCTTAGTAACAAATATAGTAACTTGCAGTCATCACTGCTGAATTAAATTTAAATTTAAAATTTAATCATTTCATAGTTGTATGACCCTGAACAAGTCAACAAGTTTCTAGATCTCAGTTTTTTCATCTGTGAAAATGGAATAATAATAATAATATCTACTAGGGATATGGGAGTACAACTACATGTACAATATTTCTGTAAACCGTTAAGTGCTGTAGAATTGTCAGTGGTGAAAAAGATGATATCACATCAGTTTTTATCTATCTAGACAAAAAAAACTACTTTTTTTTAGTCCATGTACATATAGAAAGCTCTCTTACCAGAACCCTTTCTGTATCAGGAGGCATTGCATCTTCCTCAGGATCAAATGATAAAAAAAAATTGTCTTTCAGAATAGGAACAGGACCTTGTAGCTTTTCACTGTGCATTCTCCTAAGAGTGTACTAGTAAAGCCTGAATAAGCCATACTACTAAACTTGCTTATATTAGACTTACTACAGCATATTACAGCATTTTACCTGGAGCATGGGGATACATTGGCTCTGGATGAGTGAATCTCCCCTTGAAAGAGGTTTCATAAAAACAGAAAGACACAAAGATAAATACCTAGAAGACAAAAATTTGGGTTAGGGGCATTTTCTCCAATGCAATTCTAGAGAAACTTCAAGGGAAAAATCTTCATTTTTTTATTTTTATTTTTTACTTTTATATTTATTTAACAGTTTTGTGCCTACAATGTAAAAGAAAGTCAGGTATTAGGCAACATAAAACATGGAATGATAAAATCCCTATCCTCATGGAGTTTTAATCCAATGAGATGATAAGACCTATAAACAAATAATATTAGTACAAAATGGAATACGATAGGAGAAATATGAACAAAGTATGTAAAAAATTGATAGGAAGGGGCTTCCAGGTGGCAGAATTCAGAGAAGCCTTCATGGAGAACATAATGTATAAGCTAGTGATTGAATAATGAATAAGAATTTAAAAGGCTAAGTAAGGCAGGATAAAGGGAAAGAATTTAAGATATTGGGAATATCACGTCATTCTCACAGAATTTTTGCATAAGAAGGAATTTTTGCAGCCATCTGCTATATGAAAGAATCTCTACTATTATATACCCCAAAAGTGATCATCTAGTCTCTGCTTATGAAACTCCAAGGAGGAGGGACATATCATTTCTTGGGAAGCCTATTCCATTTTTGGATAAATTAGAGTGGGAAGTTTTTTCCTGACATCAAACCTAAATTTCACTATAACTTCTAGCCATTACTTTTGGTTTTGTTGTGAAGGGACAAAAAGAACAAGTCTAATATATTTTCAAAGTAATAGCCTTTCCAATACCTGAACAAAAATGACATGCTTAGTGCATTCTAACTAGCCTCATGTCTTGAACTAGGCTCTTCACCATCCTAATTACTTGCTCTGAAAAGTCTTCTTTATCACTGTCCTTAAACCAGGGTGCCCATGTTCTATACGGACATGGACTAAAAAAAAAAAAAAAGTAGTGGATTTTTTGTCTAGATAGATAAAAGCTGATGTGATATCTTTTTTTCATCATTGACAATTCTACAATATTGATATGAAGTCTGACCAGGGCTCAGTACCCTACTCGGCAAGATTATCTCTTCCTGGAAGCTAGGTCCCTCCTACTGCTTGAGCAAAGGTACAGCAGCAGCAGGAAAACATGGAACAAATTCCATTTTGACCACAGTCTAAAGGACATAAAAAGAATATTATGGAGTAAGGTGGGTGGAGTCAACTTGTAAAACAATTTTGAATGCTAGGCTAAGAAGACTGAACCTTCTTCAGTAAGAAAGCAGTAAGACAATATCTGACTCCTATAAAAATATTGAAATGTTTCCATTTATGAGATAATTTATTTTAAAATTACATAGGTTCTGTGGAGTGCCATATATATATATATATATATATATATATATATATATATATACATATATATACATAGTATTGAAATTTATACCTCCAATTATGGTCTTCTCCCTATTTAATGGTTCTATGTTAACAATAAAAACAGCTCTTTCTTTCCCTCCATTGCCCCTCCTTTAAGAAGTAAATGACTTGGCTTCAAAACTGGAATTTTGTTCAGGTATAAGTTAAAATAGCTGATCTCTAATGAAAATTGGTTTCAAGATCTCATAGAGCTTTGAAGAACTAAATCTGACTTTTATAATGAATATGACATAGTAACATCTACAGGAAAGAATGACTATACTTTCCAAATATTTTTAATGACTCTCAATCATTTTGAAACTGAGATTCAATGAGTCTGATTCCAAATAGAGAATTATTATTTGTTGGTAGATGTTAATTATAAATAATAAAAACAAAATGTTGCAGATACAAAAGACTCTTAGAAAATACATAAAGCACCTGCCTGATTTTAAAGAAAAGACTAGTGAGAATCAAAGAGTAGGGAGAAAGAAGTGCCCAGGATCACAAATAATTCAAAATGGGCCATAATCCTAAGAGATTGATATGTAGGATAGTTTAAAAGTCTTGTAGACTCTAGTTACAAAAGTCATTAGTGCAAAGAATGATAGGAACAATGATCTTAAGATGGATTGGTGGTTTTTCTTAGTTTTCCTATAATTCTTTGTTTAAAAGTTAGTACAACTTCTATTTGCCACTTGCATGAAATGATGGAACAATCTGATCTGTAATGCCTAAGAAATTTAGAAGAAAACCTGTCTGTTAGGGAAAACATGAATAAGGATCCAGACCTGGGCCACATAAGTAAATTTATAAGTAAGTTTACCCTATTTGTTTTGGTTTTCACATCTGTAAAATGATCTGAAGAATAAAACTGAAAATCACTCCAGTATCTTTGCCAAGAAAATCCCAAATGAAGTTGTTCACAACTGAAACTACTGAACAATAATAGTGACTTAAGTCCCCTTAAGTGATACCTGGGATGACCTTTAATAGAACCTCATTAACACACAATATGAAACTCTACTTGCACTGTGTCACTATTTTGAGTTCTTTAATTATTTTGTGTTTGTCCCCAGAACAATCTCTGTGATTGTTAACAAAACCTCTATGTTCTTTGGTTCTCCAGTTGCAATTGTATACTGCAATGTATGTGCTGATGTTTGTTGAAAGTACTAATCAAAATATTTATGCTGATCTATTGTGCTTCCTATGTAAAAATCTCATACCTACATATACATCAGGTTGTTCCAACTAAAAGCTATGATATTATCAGACTGGTGATAACTGGGAATGACCCTTAGTTTTTTCCCAGTTAATGAAAGTGCCATGATTTTTGTCATTGAATTCCCCAGGATTTAGGACTTTAGAGACTTGGAAAAGAGGAGGGAAGGGGAGATAGAAATGGCACTTTGTTACTGCATGCATCCCTTGTCCAATAAATAGTTGAATCTATCAGCAACAAGTGCAAAGAATGTTGTTTCACTTAACTTAAAACCAAAAAAGGACTATTGAGTCAATAAAATATGGCTGATGCAGACAGCATCCTTTGAAAGGTCAATGTCCCTCATTTATTTTCCTGACAATTTTTAGATTAGTAATCTATTAATTCCATGTGTGTATCAAATATCTCTGATCTCTAATATCACTGAATATGCTGGGATTTTTTTCAGATTTTTCTGAAAAAAATTGGAGTATGAAAGTCACAAATCACAGATCTATGTATACATATAAACATGTCCTCAATCCATTGTAGATGGAATATTATACAAGACAAAATGTGGAGGTATTATGAAAAAAATTATCCCTTTTCAGATTTGACTTTGTCTCTCCATTGAAGAGATTAAAATGAATCCAAGTAAATACTGTTTTCTTACACACAATTTTTTCGTTTCCTGCCTGAAGCACTTCTGTTGAGTCTGCTCATTTTCTTTCCATTGACTCTTGAACTCAACAAGCTTAAACATCACCCAAAAGATTTTGCATTATTCCTTTACAGAGGAAGGAAGAAATGGGAAGCTATTGTGAGTAGGCAAAGAAAATAAAAAGATCCAGGGGACCCTATACACACATACAAACTTAAGCCACAAGAAAATAAGGATAAAAATTGATCCTATTTGAGGGAAAAAAGCTGATGTGGGTTAATATCTTGGAAGAACTGGAGTATTTTTTAGTTAAGAAAGATTAGTATAGTATTTGAAATGTTCAGTCTTTCAGCTCATTCACAGTATCATAGACTTCAAAGCTGGAAAAAATTTTAGACATCTTTTTTCCAACTTTTTCATTTTTCACAAGAAAGAGAAGCTCAAAAAAGGTAAAGAAATTGGATGAAGTTTGAGGAAATAACTGGAGGCAACATCAAGATTTGAATTCAGGTCCTCTGATTCCAAATTTGGGGCTCTTTTTGCTATACCAGAGTGTCCTTTCTATTTTATCACTATTTGTCATGAATTTTGTGTTGTCCTAGGTGCTATATAAAATGACTTAACTTACCATTCTAGACTTTCTTCTTTTACATTTTAAAAAATCATTTCTCCCAATTTTCTTTTAAAAATGTATTTACTTATTTTACAAGCATTTATTATATCTCTCCCTCTCTTCCCCACAAAACATGAAAAAGTAAAAATAAACCCTTCATAACAAATATGCATAATCCAGCAAACAAAATTCTCCCATTGACTATACCTAAATTTTCATTTTAAATCCATCACTTCTCTGGCAGTAGTGAAGTATTGTGTTTCATCCTCAATGCTCTGGACTCAGTTTATCATTACATTGGTTAACATTCTAAAGTCTTTCAAAGCTGTAAATCTCTAAGAAATTTTAGCTTTATAAATTGTTCTACTTTCATTCACTTCTATTTGCATCCAGTTCATGTAAGTTTTCCTTTCAAATTATATATTTCATCAATTTTACAACAAAATAATGTTGTTGTATCTATTTTATTGTATTCATTTAGTTTTTCTATAATAGGTAGACACTTAGTCTTCAATTGGAGCTATACTGGGAAAACTTTTAAAAATTATTTTCTCCACCAAGTGAAAGGATAAAGAGAGTAATTCATGAAATGATATTTATGTATATGATAAAATACTACCATATTAGGTGTCAGCTAATGTAATAAAACTAAAGGAGAAGAGGGCAACTAAGAAGGCATTTCATGTACCTTATAGAGGAGTTATTTTCTACTCTACTAAGAGCAAATCCAGAAAGAAATGAAACTAAATTCCAATGAGTGTGATTTAGTTTGACACTGGTGTAAAAGAATGTAGTTTCTTTGGTCAAGAATAGATATAATAACTGTCTTCTTCAGATTTTTTTTTCCAACTACATGCAAAGATAGCTTTCAACAATCATTTTATATAAGGTTTTGAGTTTCACATCTTCCTTCCTCTCTTCCCTCCCTCCACCCCCGACAAAGAGTAGTGTAATATAGGTTATACATGTATAACTATGTTAAACATGTTTCCATATTAATCATGTCATGAAAGAAGAATCAGAACAAAAATGGAAAAAACATGAGAGGGGGAAATATAAAAAACATAAAACAAATTTTAAAAATTGAAGATAGTAAACTTTGGTCTGCATTCAGACTCCATTGAAGCTAGGGTAGATTTTGCTTTTGTTTTGGGTTTTTTTTGTTTTTTAGTGGTTTTTTTGCAAAGCAATGGGGTTAAATGGCTTGGCCAAGGCCACACAGCTAGGTAATTACTAAGTGTATGAAGTCAGATTTGAACTCAGGTACTCCTGACTCCAGTGCCGGTGCTCTATCTACTGTGCCACCTAGCCACCTCCTGGGGTAGATTTTGTGATCAAAACTAATCTAGTCTACAAGTTTGAATGCCTATGAAAAAGAGTGAATGACAGGCTCATTACAATGAGATGGCCACTTCCAGGAAAATGCCATGCCACCATAATCAGTGCCTATGCTCCACCATGATGAACCCTGATGGAGTCAAAGAAAAAAATTATGAAGACTTGGAGACCCTTATCATCAATGTACCCAAAGAGGATAAGCTGATAATTCTGGTGTCTTTAATGCTAGAATAGACTCAGATTACCAGACAAGGCAGAGAGTATTTGGGAGGATTGGAGTTGGAAACAGCAACAGCAATAGTCACCTACTACTGAAGAATTGTGCATCTTATGACCTCATCACAAACACTGTTTTCTGCTTACCTAAATGCAATAAAATTTTCTGGATGCACCTTCAGGACCAACATTGGCATCTAATAGACCATGTGACTGTAAGGGGAAGAGACAGACAGGATGTGAGAGTGACAAAGGCAATGTGTGATGCAGAGTGCTAGACTGATCATAGACTCCTCCTCTCCAAACTAAATATTCACATTCAAACAAAGAAGTGACTCCAAGACAAAATGACTACAAGAAGAATTGTTAAGAGTTTTGAGTGTCTCTCTAAACAGGAACAGTTTGTTACTAACTTGGAGGGAAAATAGAGCCAATACACAGTTGGCAACAGTGGAGTAGAAAAAGAATAGGCAAATTTCAGAGATCTGGTATACAACACTGCACATGTTCATCTGGTCCAGAACACTCACAAACATCAAGACTGGTTTGATGAAAATGATGGGGAAATACAGAAGCTGCTAAATGAAAAACGAGAACTTCACAAGAATTACCAACAGAATAGTTCATCCATTTCTAAGAAAGCATTTAATTCCATCAAAAGTAAAGTACAAGCAAAGCTTAGAGAGATGCAGGACTCTTGGCTCAGGAAGAAGGCAGATGAAATTCAGTTTTATGCAGATAGTAACAAACCAAAGTTCTTTTATTATCCTCTGAATGATATTTATGGGCCAAAGCACTGGGTGCCTCTCAACTGATCAGTACTGATGGATACCCATTGATTAGCAATAGGAAGATGATCCTAGAGAGATGGACTGAATACTTCCATAGTGTTCTTAACAGACCATCATCAATCAATGCAGAAGTCATTTACCATTTACCTCAAGTTGAAGTCAATCAGTCTCTACCTGAAGTTCCAATTGAAAAACAGGTTTTGAATGCCATCAGGCTCCTTTCAAATGGCAAAGCACCTGGTACAGATTCTACTCCAGCTGAGGTCTACAAGGGGGTGGGAGTCCATTACTTATGCCAAAATTGACTGAAATTTTCCAGGTTATATAGCATGAAGATGTTATCCCCCAAGAATTGTCCTGTGATAATCATAGGGATATTTCTCTTTTAGTCATTGCTGGTAAGATTCTTGGCAGAGTCCTTCTCATCAGGCTGATCCTTCACCTGAAAGATGGTCACCTCCCTGAGAGCCAGTGTGGCTTCAGAAAGGGTAAAAGAACAGTTGATATGATGTTTGATACCCAACAATTCCAGGAAAAATGTCAGGAACAGAACAGAGGTCTGTATACAATGTTTGTACATCTGATCAAGGCCTTTGATACCATTAATCATGAATGTTTATGGAAAATACTGTCAAAATTTAGATGCCCAGAGAAGTTCTTCAGTGTTGTTCATCAATTTCATGATGTTGTGCTTGCCCAGGTTCTGGATAGTGGATGATGCTCTCAAGATTTCCCAGTCACCATTGAAGTGGAACAAGGCTGTGTCCTTGCTCCCATGCTTTTTAGCATGTTGTTCTCAGCCGTGTTATCAAATGCCTTCACTGAGGATGAATACAGCATCAAGGTCAGCACTGATGGTAAATTCTTCAAGCCAAGACCAAAGTGGAGGAAGGGTGCATGTTCTCTTTCCTGATGATATTGCAATCAATTCTCTGCTGCTTGTGATAATTTTAGTCTAACAATTAACACCAAGAAAATATAGATGCTCCATACCATCTCTATGCAAAAGCATCAAAAACAGCAAATGGAGAGTACTGTGGAAAAGTTCATTTATCTTGGTAGCGTCCTTCCTAGAGAGATTCATATTGACAACGAGGCTGACACATGCACAGCCAGAGCTAACTCAGTATTTGGGGGGCTCCAAAAAAAGTGTGGGAGAGCAGAGGTATTAGACTAACTACCAAATTGATGGTTTACTAATGAAGTTTTTTGCTAACTTCATTGCTGTATACCTGTGAAACCAGGATAATCTACTGGCACCATGTCTGGAAACCAAATCACTTTCATTTAAATTGTCTTAGGAAGATTCTGAAGGTCACCTGGCAGGAGAAGATACCAGACACTGAGGTCCTTTCTTAAGCTAAACTGCCTAGCATTCCAATAATACTACAGAAAGTACAACTATGATGGACTGAACACTTGAATGCTAGGTCACACAGCTAGGTAATTACTAAGTATCTCAAATTTGAACTCAGGTCCTCCTGACTCAAGGTCAGTACTGTTTTCTAAACTAGTTAGTTGCCCTGGAACTTTAGGGGGTTTTTTTAGCTATTTTAGTTACATACCCAATTCATCGATCTCTTCTTTCTCTATTTTGTTCATATAGGCATTTAGAGACATAAAATTTCCCCTGAAAACGTCTTTGGCTGCATTCTATAAATTTTGGTATGATGTCTCATTGCTATCATTTCTTGGATGAATTGGTTATTTCTGATTTGCTGTTTGACCCACTCATTCCTTAAAATTAAATTATTTAGTTTCTCATTAATTTTTGGTTTATCTTTCCATGACCCTTTAATTCATGTGATTTTTATTGCATCATGATCTGAAAAGCAGACATTTATTATAACTGCCTTTCTGTATTTGATTGTAAGGTTTTTATGCCTTAGTACATGGTAAATTTTGATATAGGTGCCATGTACTACAGAGAAAAGGGTAAATTCTTTTCTATCCTCATTTTTTCCAGAAGTCCATTATATCTAAGTTCTCTAAGCTTTTATTCAACTTCTTAATTCTTTCTTATTTATTTTGTAGTTTGATTTATCTAATTCTGATAGTTTTACCATCTATGTCTTCTTGTAATTTATTCAGTTTCTCATAAGAATTTGGATGCTATACCACTAGGTGTATATGTGTTTAATAATGATATGGCTTCATTGCCTATTGTGCCTTTGATTTAGATGTAGTTTCCTTCCTTATTCCTTTAAATGAGATCTATTTTTGTTTTTGCTTTGTCTGAGGATCAGGATGGATACCCCTGATTTTTTTTTTACTTCCCCTGAATCATAATATATTTCGTTCCAATCGCTGACTTTTACCCTGTGTGTATCTCCCTCCTTCAAATGTATTTCTTGTAAATGACATGTTGTGGCATTCTGGTCTTTATTCCATTCTGCCATCTGCTTCCATTTTATGAGAGAGTTCATTCTATTCATATTTACAATTAAGATTGCTAATTCTGTAATTTCCCTCCATGCTATCTTTCCCCATTTATACTTTTCTCTTTCCTGTCCTCTTATTCTGTCTTACCAATGTTTTGCTACCTTTCCCTTTTAACTTTAAACTCAGTTGGGGGTGGCTAGGTGGCACAGTGGATAGAGCACCGGCCCTGGAGTCAGGAGTACCTGAGTTCAAATCCAGTCTCAGACATTTAATAATTACCTAGCTGTGTGGCCTTAGGCAAGTCACTAAACCCCATTTGCCTTAAAAAAAGTAATACCTCATTTGGAAATGTAAGTTATTCCCTCTCTGGACAAATCTATTGAGTAGAATTACTCAGTGTTCATACCTTTCCTTCTTTCCTTCTATTAAAATAGGTCTTTGTGACTTTTCATCTGGTGTTATTTATTCATTAATGCTTAGCCTTCTCCAAGTATAGTCCTTAATATGTTTTTATTATTTCAACCCTGTCATGTACTTATAACCCTTTGTCAAAATACATTCCTTTTTTCTGACCTAATAGAAGTACTATTCTCAAAGGTTGATTGATCGATAGGCAGCATTGCCTCACTGTCAATAAGTACCCTCCTCTATTTTGTCTCATTAGAAATACACTTCTCAAGAGTTGTGAATCACATCAAATTATAATCTTTTTAAACCTCACCTTACCCCCTTTTCAAGCACCCTCCATGGGCACACAAACCTCATGAGCCAAAGCACCATGCAAAGTCAAATAATTTCATGAACCATTTATATTCCACCCAATCCCATTCCCTTCAACAGCAAAGTGTCAAGCAAAGCAAAATCTCTTCATGATACTTTCATTTCCAGTCTCTCTAAATATACTCTCTCCCTCTTTCTCTATAATATTCCAATCATAGCCCTACAATACTCCCAACCAAACTATAGGGGACACTCTCTCCCACTGTCCCTTTAGCACTCCAACTATTATACTAAAACCCTAAGTATGGATTAAGGGAAGATAACTTCCTAATCTCTTTATGTCCAATCCTTCTGAGTATACTCCCACCCTCTGCCCCTATTGCACTACAACCTTAACTAAGGTATCTAATAATCTACAGTCACTTCTGATTTAATTATGTAGAAAACTTCCAAGTACTCTGAGGATTGGGACACCTTGAAAGTCTCTTAAGAACTTTAGAGTTGATTGAAAAGCATGAGAGTCATTGATACAGGACCTCCCAGCATAGGGTGTCCTCATCAGAGAAAATTCTGAACTCTATAAGCAAGGCAGAATTAAAGTAGCTCATATTTTAGTTTGCAGTAAACAACCCAGGGGTTCACCTGAACTATTTGAGCCTGTGGTAAAGCATTCTGATATCATATTGGTCTGATCAAGTCACAGACAGACATACTGTAATTTGTCTCAAACATATTGATGTCACTTTGGTCTTCTTTGATAGTGAAGGACAAGAACCAACCACACTCATATACTCCAAGTACAGTCACTTCAACTATAATCAGAACATGAACTAGCCTAAGAGAAAACAATTCTCAAGAGTTTACAAGTATTATGTTCCCTTGTAGGAATGTATACAATCTAATTTTCTTGACTAGCATTTGGTTGTTTTTTCTTTCCATTTTCCTTTTCATGCATCTCTTTCATGCATCTGCTCTTTTTTTATAAGAAAAATCGTAGAAAATTTCATTGAAAAAATCCACCCCCCCCCATATGCTGAATTTTGCAGGGTAGTAAATTCTTAGTTGTAATCCAAGGTCCTTTGTCCTCCAAAATATCCTTTTCTAGACCCTCCAATCCTTTGATGTTGAAGTTGTTAAATCCCGTGAGATGTGATTGTGCTTCCTTTGTATTTAAATTGCTTCTTTTTGGCTGTTTGCAGTATTTTTCCCCTTTAGCTAAGAATTCTGGAATGTGGTTATGATAGTCCTTGGAGTTCTTACTTGAAGTCTCTTTCTGGAGGTGTTCTGTATAGCCTTTCAAGGACTATTTTTTTCCCCTTGATCTAGTATATTAGGACATTCTTCATGATGTCTACAGTTGACAACTTTTTTCAGTCTTTTTTTTTTGGTGGGATCTATAGTCTTAATGTTGGTATAGGGGGGTCATTTAACATTGTGTAGGGAAAAGCCCTGGGAGCATGCTAGCTTCATGCTGCCATGTTGGCTGTGCCTTGGAAATCTTTCCCAATTGGATTTTTAAAGGATATATTTTCTTCAGTCAATTTTTGTGCTTTCTTTAGCAAGATATTGAATTTCTCTTGCATTTCTTTTCCTAATTGTAATTCCCAACTGTTAAAAGATTTAAAATCCTTTTTGAGTTCTTCCAAGAAGTCTTCTTGGGCTAAAAAACAAGTTCATATTCTCCTCTGAAGTTTCACATGTAGTGCTTTTTTCTGCCATACTCTTCTGAGATGCTGTTTTGCCCAGCCTTTCTCTTGCTCCAGTTTTTTTTTAACTTTTCTTACTTATTCTGAGTTTTGTTACTGGTCATTGTCCCAAGCTTCTTATGTTGGGGGAAGGGCCTCCTCACAGACTTTCTGCATTGAGTATGTCATGGCCTGTTCACTAGACTGGGTCATAAAAGGCCAGCAGCTTGCTCACAAGATTGAGCTGACCACCTAGTCATGTTGGCTGAATGGAGGAAGGAGGGAAATGTCTAGTTGGGCTCCTGAGCCCAGACTCCAGGGACCTCTGCTCCAGATCTTTCTGTAGCTGAGAACCTCCGGCTGGTCCCTGCCATACCCAGTCCCCTCAAATGGTGAGTTTCAGTTACTTGCTATGGTAACTACTATGGGTATACTCCCATTTCACTCAACACAGACTTTATTGTAAAATGCTCTACTCTGTTCTTTCATGGGTTCTGCTGCTCCAGAATCCATTTAGAGACTCGATTAATGTAGTTCTTGATGGAAACCTTGGGAAGCTTAAGGAAATTTCTGGCTTTTCTCTGCTACTTTTGGCTCCCTTCTCTAGATATTTTTTAAGATCAAAAGGTAGGGCTTTTCAATTATAAAGTAACTTCACATATTCTGAGTCTTAGTCTTATCATGAATTTTACAAATGAGAAAAATGAGGCTCTGAGTGGTTGGCACTAACTCAGAGAGATAGAGCTAATCAATGGAAGAATCAATACTCAGATCCAAGTCTTCTTACCTCAAGTCTAGGAATCTTCCAATCCCAAAATGTTGACACTTAAAACACGGGCACCTATCCAAGGAGAAAGTGTTGGTGTAAAGGAGATGGGGAAGGAATTAATATCTCAGTGACTCTAGGCTATACTTATCTGAAACTAATAGCAGAAAAGCTAAGTATTTACTCCAGCAAATTGATGCTACATTTTTTTCCATGACATTTACTGAATGGAGACATTTTGCCTACAGTTTAAAAAAATAGAAACAAAAAGAAAGGAAAAAACCTTTTCACATTGAGAGTTGCATTATGGCAGTAGATGTGCATGCACATACCCTACCCAATAGATTTCATGGATGCTGATCTGACTGAGGGTAAAATGCAGCCCATTGAGATTCACAACTGCAATTATAACCTCTGCTTTCTCCGAAATCTGACTGCTGAAGTGGATTAATACACTAGCTGTAGGATTCTCTGGAGGACTGAGTTCAAATCCTGAGCTTAGGTCATAAGTAAAGATGAAGGTAGATAGTGTAATGCTTTATCCCCATCCAGGAACATTGCAAAGCCATTGCAAGGTTTGTTATGATTATTAATCTTTATTCAGGAAAAGCACAGGATTGAATTTAGTAAATTGATCCTCATGTAAAAGCTTAGTAAAAGCCCAAAGCCCAAGCATTCATTCTTGGTTTTTTCAAAGAAACAGTGATTTTTTTTTTTCTAAAAGCATTCAGGCACACTGAGATTGTTTCTCCATTGGCATAGAGAAGAACATTATTTGCAAAACATCCCAATGCAGACTAAATGTGAACAGAAGGATATGTTTGCCTCTATAGGCATAGATGATTACTAAGAGCGTTATGAGAAGACTTTCCTGTCCAATTCCCTGCCTTTTTTTCCCTGACAGGTTTATTTCTACTGGATTTGCAGAGCTCCATGTGCTTTTGAGTGGTTTGCTGATCTTTTGTTTTTGCTGGAAACTCAGATGGCTGAAAAGGGGAAGACAAATTTCCTTAGTTATCATATATTTCTTACTGGATGGGATGAAAATCAGGTATTAATGAAACCCTGAAACCAGTGGTGTGTTGGTAAATATTTAATGAGCAATTCTCCAAGGGGATTGGGGAAATGTACACAAATTTTTAAGTTTTATCTCCATTATTAACATTTTCTTCAATATTTTCTTTCAAGTCAAGTCCTGATTTGTAGTGTTTGCCTATTTTCAAGATATAAATAGTCACACTGAAAATTTAACAAATGGGGTGAGGCAGTTTGAGCTGACTCCAAAACACTTTCACCTGAAACTGAGTGTGCCTACTTGATTTTCTAAAAGATATATCCAGCAAATAAAACAATCCCCCCAAAAAGGGAAATAAAGATAGAGACAATATGGCAAAACAGGTGGAAAGCCAGTTTCTAAGTCAAGAAAACTTAGGTTCAAGTTCTGACACTTTCACATATTAACCGCATGACCCTGGCCAAGTCAATAACGTCTCAATTGTTGCTTTCAAATCTTTATGCCTCCATGGACCACAGTACATTAATGCTCTCTCTTGGCAAAGATACTGTAATAATTTGTCATTTCCTTTTTGGGGGAATTAAGATAAACAGAGGTTAATTGATTTGCCCAGGGTTACACAGTAGTAAGTATCTGAGGCCACATATGAATTTAGGTCTTCCTGACTCCACTATCAAGTTTATCATGTGAGACTACATTGTTCACTTCAATGAGTTCCTAATGAACTGTTGCCTTTTGCCTTAGAACCTTTTGGGGACATAGTAGCCTATTGGGGGCTAACTGTACAGATTTCAGTGGAAATTCCCAAAGGTTTATTTTCAAAGATATGAATTACAAACTGTGAAAGCTTCAACAGAGAATAATTTTAAAATATTTGATCAATTAAAAAGACTGAGGATTCTCTCTTTTTAGGCATTCTTATAAATGTGTGTGTGTCAATAATTCTTTTTTTTAAAAAAGAAAGATAAATTCTGTGCTGTATATATTTGCAAAGTAATAGGTCTTGATTTTTACCAAATAGAACAGATGCCAGAAGATGATATAAGGTTTTATGTAAATAATGGTCTTTTCATGATGGTAATGTTGAATGTTGAATATTATATTATAAACCTTTGCTTTTTTAAACTTTAAATGGGACTTATCAATGAATCAATTATTAGGTTATGGACTATGCTATTCCAACTAGTATTTTGCAGCAGGTGGTATTGATATTTACTTCCAAGTAAAGTGTGTTAGATCCAAGGAGATTTGCCTTAATAACTGCATTTGCAAATGGATTCTCTATCTCTCTCTTGCTTTGGCCCTGCAGAGCAACACTTTAATTTGGCACTATGCTTCTGCAAATGAATGAGGGTTTGCTTGCTGGTCTACAGCTAAATGAATTTTTATGGTCTGTTTGCAACACTAGTTAAATATCTTGATTCTTTGGCATTATGTTGAAGTTAGATTTCATTGGAAGCCAAATTTCACACTTCTAGATGACTTAAATAATGTTAACTACATTTTCTAAACAGTTTTTCTCCTTCATTTAAGTGGCATATGAATAAATGGGATTTTTGATCAATAAAATAACTCCTTCATATTTGTAGAGTTCTTTACAATTACATAGTCACTGCTTTACATACATAATTAACTCATTTGATTCTCACAAAACCCCTGTGAGATAGGCAGTGCAAATACTATTAATCTTATTTTATAGGTGGGAGACTGAAACCCAGAGAGGGAAAACAACTTGCCTGAGCTCACACAGTGACAAAGTAGATGAGCTGAAACGAAAACTCATCCCTCTAGACTCCAAATATATTGCATTTTCAGAATGCCTCTCATATAATAATAGCTCAGACTTAAATAAGAGCTCTTATTGGTAGAGTCTAGTTCAGACATGACTTTGATCTTTATTCTCTATAATAGTGATCCTAAACATTCTATAATATGATGCCCAGATTTCAAAGTCAAAGAAAATTAATACACTGCCTCAAGACAGTAGTTGAACTATTCATTTCTGTTCATTGATAAAATACAACAGCAATTCTTGGTATACAAATGGATTGAATTGATGGACCCCTCACAATAAATCATTGCCGACTTCCCCTTACCAAGCTACCCTTAATCTGCATGTTAGGAATTAGTTCCCTTCAATAATTGCTTTTCTACATCTGTAGATGTAACATTGGGGTTTTGTCTGACAGCTGCAGTTATTTTGCAATTGTGACAGTGTCTCATTGCTTGATTTTTTTTTGGCACTGCAGTAAGAGTTATTGCAAAAGTACAATATAGTTGTGTGATGAATGCTTGCTTTCTGTATTTCTGTGACTTAAAGTTATTAAGTTTTGATCATTTTCCATCTTCATAAAATTGGAGGTACCTAGTTCGACACAGAGTTGGGGCATGGCAGACAGTTGGAAACTGGTTCAGCTAAGTCAAACCATCATGAATTATGTGGTCATCTTATAAATAACTGATTGTTCATTAAGTTCAATATTTTTATTGACTTGTCAATAGCAAACTAGAATTATATAAAAATCTTGCAAAGATTTTGAAAATTACCAATCCATAGAATAAATTCATTCACTGGACAAATTAAAAATAAAGATCTTTTTACAATTGCCCTTAAATTAAATATATGTATATATGCACACACCTACACATATACATATATACACATACACACGCCCCTGGGGGTATGTCTGCTTGCAATGTTAAATTAACCATTTTGACTCAAATGAATAGCGAACTAAGTTATATAGTCCAATTCAGTGTCAGTCACCAAGCATTTATTATATAATTACTTTGATCTAGACTTTGAGGTAAATGTTGAGAATATAAAGGAAGATTAAAAACCATTCCTTGTTTTTGCTTTAGTTAAAAAAATAAAACAAACCACATGTTTGTCATGGCAACTAGTCATTATAAAATACAACTTCTTATCTATAGCTAATTTTTTTCTCTTTATGTTTTAAACAATTCAAACAAACTTGGAATGTTTATTGAGGACCTGCTATATAAACAGGTATTTCACTAGATAACGTGAGGAATAGTATAGTATGATACCATCCTTGATTAATTTTTAAAACCCAGTTGGAATAAGATACACACAGATACACACATGCAGATAAAGAAAAAAATATAAAGTCATATATGTCAATGGATTTCACTGATCCCTTAGCTTGTTGACCTGGATACTCCCCAGAGGGAGGCAGATTACATTCATTCATTAAACTTGCAATTCTTGTCTGCCTCTTCTGCAAATCTCCTAGCAAATCTCCTATCGACATTTTGGAGACCTCCTCTGATTCTTTTAATAGCATGTGTGAATGCTTATTGATTTAATTGATAAGACATTGAAACTATAAATACTTTATCCCTAAATCTCTATATGTGATAAGCCAAAGTCTTTATTTTGATTCTTTGGCACCACAATTGACTGTTTTTACTGAATAGCAAAAGTTTGCTTGCTAAATTCAAATTAAGTTGAATTAATTTTATTTTCAGAATTTGACTTTTTATACATGGAGGCACTGGGGTTTCTTCGATAATATTTTAAAACAGTTTCTCACATAAAAAAAACTGTTGCTAGTCTGTTGCAATCTTCCTACACCCTTAATGAATTTCTCCATTGTTTTTGTATTTAGTTTTGTTTTCCAACAGTTAGAGTCTTCCCCCCCTAAGCTTATCTTCCATCTACTCTGTATGAATGATGAATATATTTATTTATTTGAAAGTTGTCTTCTCCATTCAAATGTCAGCTCCTTGAGGGTAGAACTCATTTTTTATCATTCAATCAAGTATTTATTAAACCTGTTATGTGCCAGGTGGTAGAAATACAAATAAAGTGAATGAAGCAATTCCATTCACAAAGAACATATTCCTGGTCTACAGAAAGAAATTAATAAATAATTGTTTGACTGTATTTTCTGTTATTTATTTAAGATGATTTTATTCCATAATATACAGATGCATCACATCACTTAAGAATGTTGGTGTTAAAAAAATAAGTTTGGCATTTTCAAAATCACTGCCCAATTTTCCAAATGTAATTCATTGCAATCTCATCCCATTTAAGTCTGGGTCCAGCTCCTTGTGCTGTTCTACAGCACAATACAATAAATAGATACAAATTGACATCATTGTATTAGTTGTATTGTAGAAATAATATTTATTTAAATGACATTTTATTTCCTTTAAGCTGCAGGCTATAGACAATAATTTAAAAGATATTCATTATTTTTTCTCCTTTTTGTAAGAGTAGATTGATCTCATTTGAATGGCCAGGATCTCAGTGCAATAACCATAATGTCCTTTGAAATCAGAACCATCTGTAAAACAACTCTGTCAATGGGAAATTCTTTGTCTCTCAGGATTTTTATACAAGGGATTCCCCATGACAGTGGCAAGATATGTCCAGGGAGCATGATAAGCAATATAGACTAAAAGACAGAGAACATTATGAGCTAGATTCATTAAAGAAGTCTTCCTAGGAAAGATAGGTATTGAGCAGAACCTTTAAAAGATAGTTAATATTTGCAAGAGAGGAGTGAAGTAGAGGAGAGGAATATTTACCAAGGAGAATTGTATGAGATTGTACAAGGTGAGAACTCTGGAACAGTAAATGAATCTGACTAGAACAAAAGGATAGTGATAAATTTGGAAAAAGAAGTTGAAGAGTACATTTTTAAGGGCAGTGAAAAACAAATATTTGACTAATGCCTTGTGAATGGTGGGATTATTTTGAAGGTTTTTACACCTGGAAATAATATGATGAAAGTGATGTTTCAGGAAGGTTTGCTGAGTGATAGATTAAAGGACAAGTTACTGGAGGAAGAAATTGGAGAAAGAACATCACTTGGGAACCCACTGGCACAAGGTGCTGAGAAATTGAACTAGAATGGTATCAGTGGGAATAGAAAGATGATGGGCATAAGAAATAATGTTAGTGAATCAACTGTCAGAAAAAAAGTAAGTCAAGAAAGAAAGCTGGCTTTGAGAAGGAAAAGATGAGTTCCATTTTAGACATTATGATGGATTTGAGCTGATAATGAAATAATAAAGGGGAAATGTCCAGTGTGTAGAGATAGAGTATTAGAGGTTGAAAAAGCTATCTAATCTAGAGAAAACACTTTGGAAGATATGTTTACGATAGTTGTAGCTATAATTGATGGAATCTCTGAACATGGAAATCTACACAGAGGAGAAAGTAAGGTAGTCTAGGAGGAAGCCTCAAAAAATTTCCATATTTAGGAAGCAGGAAGGAAACAGAAGACTAGAGGTGTAGATGAACAAGAACCAAGATAACAATGTCATGAGAGTGAGTTTCAAGAAGAAAGGAGTAGACAGCAATGGTCAATGATTTAGAAAGATCAAACAGACAAACAGGTCTATTCAGATGTGTGGATTGGAATACGAGTTGCAAGGAGTTGAGTGAGCAGATTGTGAAGAAAAAGAGAAAGGGCAGGGGCAGCTAGATGGCACGGTGGATAGAGCACCAGCCCTGGAGTCAGGAGGACCTGAGTTCAAATTCGGCCTCAGACACTTAATAATAATAATATATTAATATTAATAATAATAATAATAGCTGTGTGGCCTTGGGCAAGCCACTTAACCCCATTGCCTTGTAAAAAAAGAAAAAACTAAAAAAAGAAAAAGAAATAGAGAAAGGTGATGAAGAAAGAGAGAACACTCATTTGAGCCATTTAGTAGTGAAAACATTATACTACTTACTTCTACTCAGTTCTGATTGTTTTTCCTGTGCCCCTGTGAGAATGCCTAATAATGATTAGATTTTTTTTAATCTCATTTTGCAACACAGTAAAAAGGAAGGGATAGTGGGTATGTAGTCAGAGAACATATATTAAAACCTTGTTTTGGAAATGAATCATCTATACATCTGTAACCCTGATAAATCCCTTTATCTCCCTAGGTCTCCATTGGGCTGGGTGGTATCTGGAGGTCTATGATTCCCTGAAATGCATTACATCTATAGTCCTTTAACTTTACTTTATAAGGGGAAGCATTATGGAATATCCTATATGGGGCTTTTCATTGTTTATCCAAAGAATAATATCATGCTATGATTTTTACTTTAGGCTGCCCACATAGCTTTACATTGGGATGAAAACACTGATGTAATTACTGGTTTAAAGCAGAAGACATTCTTTGGAAGACCTAATTGGAACAATGAGTTCAGAGAACTGGCTTACAACCATCCCAGGTAAGATTAGTTCACTGTCTATGCATCTGGAAATTAATTGTCAATGTTTCTAAACCTAGTTTTTCTCCCTAAAAAGTAAGAAAATGTCAGAGTTAAAGTTGTCAAAAAGTTTACATTCACCAAACTCTTTTGTCAAAATTATTCCCCCTATTTCAGTCCAAAACCTCAGTCTAAAGATATTTCTTACCTTACACATACCTTCCAAAATTCTCCAGTGAAAACAATTGTTCCTTAATTATTCAATTAGAGAATTCAGTTTTGTTGGACTTAAAACTAACAGGAGTTTGTTGCTTAAAAAGTCAAAATATCAAACAAGGATCATTTGGCACTCAGCTCAGTCACTGTTGTTCAAGCAGTGGGAGTCGAAAATTCTGAATCATTTGATGTGTTTTATTGAGTAAGGTGTTATTTTTTTTAATGAAAGTATTGTACTCTGAAGTTCTCAATAATTCCAAGTAATTAACTAGTTTTTATAATTAAATATAAGACCAGAATTTTCATGATATAGCAAGGGGGAGAAATTCCTTTCCATAGTAAACAGATATTGCAGCTAATTAATGTAGCACTTTCCAAAGAAACTATTAAAGATTTTGCTGCTGTGTTCATAGTAAATTCACTCTATTGAACCAGATTTTCTTTACTCCTGATTTTACCATGTTGTTGCTATTGATCCCATCATGATTTTCATCATCATCATCATCATCATCATTATCATGATCATCATCATCAGAAAGTATTTGTTAAATGTCTTAATTGCTTATGATGTTAGGGTAGGTATAATTCAAAGAGACAACTAAACCCTCTTGTAGACCCATTAGCACTAACTCCTTCCCATATATATGATATTCCATCAGTAATATAAAGCCATTAAGGTAATAGATGAGTGCATAGTACACTCACATGAAAAGTTAACTTAATTAGCATAAGTTCATAGGATCATAAGCTCATAGAGCTGGAAGAGAACTCAGAAGTTATCTAGTCCAACCTTCTCATTTTGCAAGGTAGAAAAATGAAGACCAGGGAAATTTGGAAACTCAATCTCAATTCAGACAGATAGGAAACACCAGAGGCAGCGTTTGAACCAATTGATCAGGAAAAAAGAACCTTGAAAATACCATGCCAAAACTGAACAGTCTTGCACCTTAAGAATTCAGCAGAGAAGGAAGTAGCCAACTCTTTCCTAATCAATTTAAGAAAACTTCATAGAGAATTTCAATAATTATTTAGGTTTCATGATGGATGAGAGAAGGCTTCAATGGTTGTGAAGGGATGAGGAAAAGGTATCAAAAAATTGGGTAGAAATTCAGCAATAATATAGCTTTTGAATAGATATGCAAAGAAAATAGTCACATAGGGTAGAATCTACAATAAGAAAGAGAAATATTCAATAGGAAAGGTGAAAATATTAATAGATAAGGGATTTTAAATGTCCGTTTCTCAGTGTCCCAGATGAGGAAGCATCAAGCTTTAAGTCTCTTCAACCTTTGAAGGGCAGAGGTGAGTCTGGCCAAAATAATAGGTTAAAGAGGAGCATTTTAGTAGTTGTGATGATGATGCATTATAGGGAATGGAGGTTAAAGTGGGAAATTTGTCCAAATAGGATTTGTGATTCTTCTGTTGAGAGCTGTCAAGTAAGTTAACTGGCCTAATGCAATCACAGTGGAAAGAGCTGAAAGGGGGCTGATAAAGGAGATGTGGAGAAATCAGTGTCAGAATTTATAGCTAATCAGGTGTTAGTAAGGGACAGAAATAAGTGGAAGATTACTCAGAGGTTGCTGATGTGGAAGAACAGAGTTGATGGTGCTGACAAGCAATGTGGAAGATGGGCACAGGGGGCATCTTGGAGGGAAGGTAAATAGATTCTAACTGTGCAATGATTTAGTATGTAGTTTCTATAGAAGGAATAGTGGTGGGGAAAACTGGCATAATAATGCTACTTCATAACAGTGCAGCAGGCGTCTACTTTTTATAAATTTCAACTTTTAGGAAAAAATCAATTGCAGAAGCATTTTATAGTCAACTCTCAATTATCTGTGAGTGTTTTAGACAATGTAGGCTTTTGACTTTTTTCTTTTTTCCACATAAAAATCTTGACTTAGAATTCATGTTGATATTATCATCTACACCTCTTAGAAATGTCACTTACTGACATCTTCCATTATCTCTGCTAACATCTTACAATGCAAGCCTGAAACAGTAGAGAAGGCTCTTAAAACAAAAACATAATTATCTCCCTTCCCAGGAAAGGTGTGAACCAGAAGCCTAAAGAGAAGAGAGAGACAGAGACAGAGACAGAGACAGAGACAGAGACAGAGACAGAGAGAGAGAGAGAGAGAGAGAGAGAGAGAGAGAGAGAGAGAATAAGTGACCAAGTAATGTAACATGAGCCTTGCCCAGGTTGTTGTTGTTTTGTACGGTTGCTAAGATGCAATTTTATCTAACTCCAACATGAAATAAACTACAGGAAAGAGGGACAGAAGGACAGGTTGGCAAAGACATTAAGAGCTCTAGTCTTTTCTGGGTAAGATCTTTATGGTTCATTTCCATCATTTTGTCTTAAATGAAGTCCTAGAACACCAGATTTTCACTTAGAAGTATAAAAGTGCATTTAAAAGTCAAATATAATTTTCAAAGCATTTACTATTTAGGATTAAGTGTGCTTCTCCTCCTAACCACTGACTTGGATAATCAAGAGTTGAAACATATTATGGTCCCTATTATCTTTAAAATGTTGTGTTAACTTTAATGGAAAACACATGAAAAAATGGAAATTTTTTTAACATTTTCCAAATTTTTAACATTTTCCATAATTCCAAATTCTGTCCCTCTCTCCTTTCCCTCTTCCTGAAGTGGTAAAACAACTGATATGGATTATACATGTCAATCATGTAAAACATTTCTATATTAATCATTTGGTACAAGAAAAATTGAAAAATGAAAATAATTAAAGAAAGGAAGAGGAAAATAGCATGCTTCTTTCTGTATTCAAACAATATTATCTCTTTCTCTGGAGGTGGCTAGTATACTTCATCATTAGTCCCTTGGGACTGTCTTGGATCATTGTATTGCTGAGAATAGCGAAGTCATTCACAGTTTTTCATCAAACAATATTGTTGTTACTCTGCACAATGTTTCCTGTTTCTGTTCATTTTACTAAGCATCCATTCATCTAAGTCTTTCCAGGTTTTTCTGAAATCACCCTGCCTGTCATATCTTATAGCACAATAATATTCTATTATAATTATAGACATTGCTTGCCTAGTCATTCCTTAATTAATGGACATCCCTACAATTTCCAATTTTTAACCATCACAAAAAAGAACTGCTATGAAATTTTTTGTACAAATTGATCCTTTTCCCTTTTTTGATGTCTTTGGGATATAGACCCAGCAGTGGAATTGTGGGATCAAAGCATATGCAGAGTTTTATAGCCCTTTGGGAACAGTTCCAAATTGCTCTTCAGAATGTGTAAATGTTTTTAAAATATATTTTTTCACATCTTATGAAATGGATTACTTTAAAAGTCTTTTTGAATAATCATTTTAGCTCATATTTAAATAATGCTTTAAAGTTTGCAAAGTACATTCATGTTGTTTCATCTGAGGCTCGTATTGGCTCTATAATTTTAAGAAAAGTCTAGGCCATTACAAATGGGAATGAGGAAACTTGAGTCTCAGAGATTATAAAACTAGGTTGTAAAACTAGAAAGTATCAGGACCTGAATGATTCTCAGTAGTCTTTTCCCAAATCTCTGGTATTCCAGAGATTAAATAGTTGATCTATTCAACTATCTAGCTTGTGCCTTCTTGTCTATATTTCTAATTATTTGTCCAGTTCCTACAAACTTGACTGAAACTTTCATCCTGCTGTAGTCATCTTATTTCCTCCACTCTTGAGTAACATTTTAGTCAGATAGATCTCTTTGCCCTTTCATAAACTCTAATGTAGCTGAGTGCTTTTCAGCCCAATAGCTATGTCAACTTCCTCAGCTTCTTGAAAAAGGTCTTGGTATCTTCCAAAACAGATGGATGCCCCAGGGTTTGAGTTTCACTTAATGCTTTCACTATCAAGTATTTCCTAGCCCTGAGAAAAAGGATTAAGATTTTTTAAATTTTTAACCTTTGAATTTAGACCTCTGCTGCTTACTAGACAATTTCAAGTGCCAGTATAATGAATAATAGACACATGTAGGCAAAAGTCAATTGTTGTTTTATCCCTGGAATACCAGAGCTCTGGGAAAAGTCATCTTACCAATGAGACAGCTAAGCATCACCCTTCAGAAACACAATGACCCCTTTAAAATAATTTTGTTTTCTGCTTTGTAAAAAGAAGATTTATGTTTAATGAAGCTTTTAATGAAGAAATCTCGGAAAGAGAATGCCAATAAAATCTAATTTTTAAAAGAGAAAATCTAATATTTAGAAGTATTTCAATATCCTGGCCTTTGTCCAGATATAAATGAAACACACAATCCAATTACTGTTCTGCACAAAGGACAAAGTCACATTAATTTTCCTCAAGATGGTTATTAAAGAGATAAACTGTATTTTTTTCTTATTATGTCAAGGATATGTTTGTTCCCAAGCATACTTGGCTACTCTTGCAAGACTGGTCTGTTCTGTCATTAGTTCATCTCTATTGGCAGAGATAGGTCAGTAGGAATTGGTGGATTTGTTAGTGGTCTAAGAAAAAAGCCTTTGTTCTTGAGGGTCTTTGAAGTGAGAATCTCAACCATTTCTATTCATCACCAGAAAACTAAGAATCCTTTTGACTTACTCTTTTAAAAACATTTACCTGTTCACTCAAAGCTGTGGCTTACTCTTGCTCCCAGAAGAAAGAGTTAAATAAAAAAAGAATAAAGGAAAAGGGGAGAGAAAAACACTTTTTTTAGAAGATGAAAACCAGAACAAAAAAAAAAGCTTAAAGGGAAGCAGATCAAAGAGAAAAGTGCTAGCTACAAAAAGAAGCAGAAAATTGCAAAAATAACAGTAATAGGGAAACAAATTGATGGACATCAAAATGAATACAAATAAGGAAAGACGAAGGAAAAATTAAAAATAGATGAAAGGCTGAAAAGAGGAAATATGACAGCTTATACTTTTGTTTTTGTTTGTAATTAATTTTTGTAATTATTAAGGCTTCAATATGAAAATTGAAGTATAATAAAAACATTTCAGCACACTCTAAGGGTATATATTAAAAAATAAAGTCTGTTTACTGAATGCCCACACTAATATTCACAAAGCAGTACAGATGTTATAAAAGCTAGGTGATAGAAATCCTTAGGAAACAACTTCAATAATTTAAATAATTAAAAAGTCCCCCCCACCCAGAATTTGTCATGGTGACTCAGACAGGGCCCTCCAGCTGTGAAGGAAGAGTCCTGGGTTTCAATCCCATCAGTTTCCTTCTCTTTAAAAAAAAAAAAAGAAAGGGTTGAACATCATGAACTTTTTAATTCTCATCCTGCTCTGAATCGCTACAACTTATTCAATGTACTTATATCTATCTATGTATGTATTTATGAGAAAACCAGATGGCACAACTCGTCTTCCAAATTCAAATCTAGTCTCAAGAAGCTCATTAGCTATGTGATCCTAGGCAAGTTATTTAATTCCTTTTTGCCTCAGTTTCCTCATTTGTAAAATGAGCTGAAAAAAGGAAATTGCAAACCCCTACCAAGAAAATTCCAAATGGGATCACAGAAAGTCAAATATTACTGAAAATGACATGTCTATTAATACTCTGAAATCTTAGCAGGGGTAAAATGCTGAGTAATTAGTATCATAAAATATTTTCAAATATGAGCTATTGGCCTTTCATAATTCACATAAATAATCTTTTTCTTTAAAAATTTCTTTTAAAAATGTCTATAATACAGTATAGTCATGAAGAATAGCAGATTGTCACCATCTCTTTGAACATCATTTCCTCTTTTTTCCATCACTACTTCTTCACTCAAACACTGTTTTCAGCACCATTTTATTTTTCATTCTTTCATTCAGTCACCATGCATTTCTTAAACATCTACTGCATGCTTAGCATTTGTGTATCTTTATGAAATCAAAGAATCATATCTAGTTCAAAAATAAATGTAATATTGTCTTTCAAAATTTTCATCTCTTCAAATGGTTCTTAAAAAATTGAAATTTATATTTCCTGTGGCACCTCAAATGGTATCCCCCAAATTAGACAATACCTTTAATTTCATAAGACTTTTTTAAATTCTGAAAGTATTATGCATGTTTTTGAAAAGAATTTATTTTGGAGAACAGATTAAGTTGCCCTACTAAATCTATTAATGTTGTATAAGATGTAAATGGTTTATATTAGATTCTATTCTCACTTGTTCAGCCTCCTTTGATTGCAGGCCCCAACTTAGCTTTCTCTCTGATTTCTTATGACTTCTAAGTAACCAATATTATTGCCAATTCTAGAAGTTTTCTGTCTCCAAGAGATACACAGACTTGTGACATAATAAACCCACAGGAATGTAGACCTGCAACTGAGAAAATCCCTGCCAAAGATGACCTTTTAAGTCACCTACAAGAAAGACCCCTAAGCAAAATTTTAATCAAATGTATGGCCACAGGCCAGTCCTTCTATTTGAAATCACTCCATTCTTAGTACCTTCTTAAAACTACCAGGCATTCTCAATTTGGCACCCACCCTGAGATGTTACCTATATTATCAGCTGCTATGATGACCCAATATATATTTGTTGATTTGAATTTAAGCCCTATTCAGAGAGTATATCTGGCCAGTGTCCAGGGCTATCTATTTCTTTTTCTGACTCACTTAAAATTTTTATCTGCTAACATCAATTTAAGACTTTCAACTTTAAGTGATTTAAGATCCGATTTGGAACAACCTTCAGTAGTTTAGTCTTTAGACTCTAGCAGGTTTAGGGTGTTGACTAGAGCAGTAAGCAAAGATATTGAGAATAGGTGATCAAAGCTTTCAAGTTGAGAAGTATTGATTTTGGAGTTAGATGGCATAGTGCATAGGACTATCAGGGAAACTTACATTCATGTATTCAAATCAGGGTTTGGGTAAATCATTCTGCTCTCTTCACCTCAGTTCTTCATCTGCAAAATGTGCTAAAGAAGGAAGTGGCAAGCCACTTCAGTATCTCTACCAAGAAAACTCCAAACAGGTCACATATAGTTGGACATAACTGAAATGAACAAAAGACTCAACAACAACAATAACAGTGTTGATTTTGGATTGCTGTAGCAATCAAGGAAGGTGGAATAACAAAGGGACTGAAAAGTCTACCCCTTTCAAAATTGGATTTCAAGCATAGTCTCTTGCATATAGGAGAACCTACTGCTGTGGCTAAAAAGGCACACACTCTCCTATTGTATTTCTGCAACAATTATCACCAAATTACATAAGATTTTTTTAACAGATTAACAATCATCCATTTTCCCACCTACAGAGTACATAATTGGATAGTATTATCTTCTAATCAGTGTTTCAAAGCATCTTGTCCAGTGTCCAGAAGTTAAAAGAGCTATTGTTTATATTCCATAATCCAGTTATTTTAATCATCAATTATGATGATGAACCTCCACTAAGCTATAATTCAGCTAGTTCATCAGAGCATGGAGGTAAGCAACTCTGGGTCATTAAAGGTTATTCTGAAGGAACACAAATCTTAGTAGAATTGCCAAATTGGAAATGCCTGATCACGCACTATGGTGTTGGAAGGTCAGTCTGGCTAAGTTTGGAATAGCTTATCATCACATACTTGCTCACATACTTGACCCTGAATGAAGACCTTTTAAGGATGTGAGAGGCTCTTCTCAGTCTCAATGGAGACTACACTGATGGACATTTCAATCTTTTGGTGTTTTGAATTGCTATCAAATCCAATGAATAATTTCAGATGGAATTAATTTTCTTAAATATGTTTTATATTAAGGTGTGGGGCTTTATAGAGCTCATCTAAATTTCAGAAGGCCATTTCAGGCAATCAATGTTCCAATTTCAAGGTTCCTATATTTGTACTTAGGGTTTACTTTCATGTATCATACTAGCTCTTTATTTCATATTGATTTCCCTTCACAAATAACCTTGTATTTCATCTTTTCTCCTTCTATAATATCTTTTCTCCTTCTATAATAAACTTTCTCTTAACTTAATCTATCTAAATCAGAAACCCACAGGATTATCTAAAGAGAAGTGAAAAGGACTTTGATAAGTCTAATCCCCCTAATTTTACAAATGAAGAAAATGAGCCCAAAGAGGTAATTTGCCCAGGGTCACACAGTTACTAATCTTTGAGGTGAGATATTTAGCCCAGTTCTTCCTGAGTCCAGGTCTGGTACCCTCTCCACAGTGCCATACTGCCTTGCCTCTCTTGAAAATGTTAACAAGAACATGGAATGGTCTTGATTTGAATCACTAGAATATCCACACCACTGACATCATTGATTCCTGAAATATTGATGCTGAAGTCATATTTTCAGTAGTTGCCTATATTCAGTGATGACTCCTCATTTCAATGTCGATCCTTCCCACTAACATCACCATCATCTCATCTTGGGAACCCCTTTGGAAACAATAACTGACTCAAACTGTGAGGGTACCAGAGGAGCTATCTGATTATATCTTCATCAAATGCTTTAGTCACTAAAACCATTATAATGTCAGAAGGAAGTGAAGAGGTCTCCAGTCCACTAGACAGATCCTCATTATTGAACTTTTAGAAAGACTTGGACATGAGTAAACTGGCAAGGATGGTTCCAATCAATGAAGCTGAAGGGAATTCTCCAATCAGTTGAAGTCAGAAATCCACTTGAGTATTTGGGAAACCTCACCCTAGTGGACAATATTAATGATAACATTAATCCATGCAGCATTTCCTCATAGGACAGTCTTGAAGCAGAGATCTCTATGTGTGAATGCCTGTTTGAGAAGTGATTTTGTGTTTTTAAATTTCACCATGGATGGGGTTTTTCCTAGATTTGCTTAGGAAGTGAAAAAAATTAAAGTGTTTTAGAGTGAATAAAATATGCTTTTCATATACAGATAAAAAGAAAATGTAGAACTATGTCTGCCATTTAATTCAAAGTTGACTAGAAGCATATTGTATGAATGAATTTTATCGTGCCCATTGTTTTCAGGAATGTAAAAATACTTTCATGTTAATTTGGGTAAATGTGTCCATCTGGTTTCACATTTGCCGTATGCACATCCTTCATTTCTCATTTGTACATGTGCATAGTGCTTTTAGTACCACACTTTTTAAATTTAAGTACATGGGAATAATTCTTTTGACTGAAATATCTTGCAAATTCATTTATATTAACGCTTTTAAATACTCAAACAATTTTTATTGTTTCTCCTTCATTCTCAAAGAAGACCATGATGACAGAGCGGTGATGCCATGCCAAGCATGTGACCTGGATTTAAAGGAGGGAGGGTTGTGCAAAGTGTCCAGCCTACTTTATTCTCTGGAGTCATTGGGTCCAGGGGTCATTAGGATAACTGGAGATGACCCTGAACACAGTGGGAAATCTTGACCTTTTTAAACTAAGGTCTTTAATCTAAGTCTATTTGACTGAGGCAAGGCCCATTCCTTGATTAAGACAGGTAAGAAAGAAATGAAGTAATGAATGGCCACTTTTGTTTAATCCAAAAAAATAAATCTATCTGGGAGGGGAAGACTCAGGATTTCTGGCCAAACCAGAAACAGTTGCTATGTACATTCATCTGAGCTAGTCAGAGCCTAAACAATAACCAAGAATGATACTCTAATATAAGATAGATTGTACTATAACTAGACAGAGGGCATACTTGCTTTTATTAATATATTTATTATCTTTATATAAACCCTTGCTATTCAAAATAACTAACCCCTAGATTTATCTATCCATCAGTATGACAGAGAGAATAACTTAATAACATGATTTCACATACACATTCCTGTTTTACTTTGCTTGTAGTAAGAAAGCTTTGATTTCTAGCTGGTTGGTTTTGGAATACTTTCCTTGACTTGTTGGACATATATTTTGGACTTGGGTGGGTCTCTAGCATGCTTAGAAAGATATGGTTCAACTATTTTACTAATCTCCAAAAAGTAACAAGACCCAAAATGCCTGCCTAAGTGGGGGATGAAGGTTGACAGCATAGTGTAGTAGCTCTCCAATCACTAGATGTATATGTACAGAGAGCTAAAATTAGAAGAAAAAACTGGTGATATCATTCACTGACTCTGCACTTATACTGTGACAGGGGACAATAGATTCATATATAAAATAGATTTGGTCTTATTACTTAAAGCCTTGTTAATATGACTGTTCTAAGAGTGATAAACTACAAACCCAAGAGCTATAAGCAAAAAGAATTTATGGACAGGACTATATTTGATTTTGTTTTTTGTTTTTCTAAGCAAATAAAAAAAAACTTTGTCCTTGTTCCTTAGGTCTGCCTTTTAACAGACAAGAAGGAAGAGGGGAAGAAGGAAGAAAATAAAGATGAGAGTTCAGATCTTGGTCTTAGGAAGGGTCTCAGCAACTTTTAGGCAAATCTTTAACTAGCAAAAAAGAATTTGTCCAAAAAAGTTACTCTGTTCTGTCCAACAATATAATTGGACACTATTGCAATATCATTGAAGCATTTATGAAAGAGTATAAAATAAGGAATTAGAAATGAGCAATGGTGGTTCCAAATAGGAAAATAGGGCTATACAAGAATGCTTACTTCCGTATAGTTTCAAAACAACTAAAAAGGATAATCTCCAAAACAGTGTTCTATAAAATATAATCATGTTACAAATTATTTGAGTGAGCTTTTAGCTGTTAAAAAAAATGTTTTCCCAGAAAAGATTAATCCAAGGTTGGACCTACTATCTAGTCCAGATATGAACTTTGAGTATGTAGCCCTTGTGTCTTCTTTCTAAGTCCCCATAAATCCAAAGGAAAGCTTCTGTTTATTGATTTTATTTGCAGAATGCACTCTGGGCATAGAGTAATTTGATTTCTTTTTTTAAATGGGGTTTAGAGTCTGTCTTTCCAGGCATATAACTTATCAGGCATAAAAGCCAACACATAAAAACAAACATACAATTTAAAGATAGGGTGCTCAAGGCAGTAGAAGCAAGGAAGCCAGGGAGGTGGTAGGATTACTCCTGAGTTTACCATGCTTTCATATATCTGCGGGATTTAAATCTCCTGACACACAATATTTTGAATCCCATCTGTCCAAAGCGTGGTTGAAGGGTTTGGGGGCGGGAGGAAGAGTCCCCCAGAGAACAAGATAGATATTTAACCAATGCAGAAGTGAAAAATTGAATTTTCTTCTTTATTGGTAGCATTTTTTATTATTAAATTCCAAAGACAAGGCTCTTAACAGGTTTAAGTACTTTTTTTTAGCTCATTTAAATTTTGTTCTCTTCTCAGCAAAGTCAGCAGCACTAGATGGATCAATGCCGATAAAGCTACTTCTATTCCAGAGCTTATGGATTCACCCAGATCTACAGCTTTTAGACTATAAACTGTAGAATGATATGCCCTGTTTCTATATTTCTTTTACTGGGAACCTTTTATTTAAAAAAAATTCTGAGTAATCTTGAGTAATTATATAAGTTCTACTTGGGGTCTATAGTATTTGTCCATGGGCTCATAAAAGGGAAGCCACCACATTTGTGCTATAACAGATTTTTGACTTTATAAATCACAATATTTATTCATAAATGGTTATTTGTCTATGGGGAAAACATAAATGCTATAGACTAAAGTAAAGAAGCTCATCATCATCATCATAAATAGCTATATTTATACAATGCTTTAAAGTTTATAAAGCAACTTTATATATATTATTTCATTTGTTTGTCATAACAACCCCATGAGGTATTCAATTTTGAATCCCCATTTTGCAGATAAGGAAACTAAGGGTTTGCCCAAGGTCATACAAATAATAAGAGAGAGAGGTTGCATTTGAACTCCGATGTTGTTGACTCCAGGTTCCTTATTATATCTACTATGTCACCTGGCTGCCCCAAGGTAGGAGCAGTGGCCCCAGAAAGATGGGGAAAAGTTGAATTTTCAGCTTCAGTGTATAAGGAAACTCATACCCCTGCACATAGTAGGTTTTTTCTCCCCAGTTACTTGCAAAAACAATTTTCAACATTCACTTCCAATCTTGAGTATCAAATTCTCTCCCTTGCATAGTAGGTTTTTAATAATTAGCTGGAGTTTGTTCCAAGGATGGGGTGACCTTTGTGAATATACAAAAATAAAACATGACAAACATAACTAGGGAATAGCTTTCCTGTTTGGATAGAATGACAGGATTATGAGGGAGGGACTTATGAAATAAATAGGGAAAGTAGGTTAGAGATCAACTGTGGAACAACATTTATGTGTACATCTTCCTGATCATTACTAAAATTTTAAATTAACACTATGAAAATCAATAGCCTAAGAAAGCATGAGCACTTAAAATATATAACTATATATAGAATGCATACATGTGTAACATTGCTATCATAAGTGGATCCAAGCCCAAGTAGCAAAAACCTTGATATTTTATCAGTTGATAAATTTGGTGAATGTTCATAGGAAGGAAACTAGTGTGACAACGTCCTTGAGATCATGTTATACAAGAATTAGTTGAAGGAACTGAGGATGCTTAGTCTAAAGAAGAGATTTTGGGGGATATGAAAAAATAACTTCAAGTAACTAAAAGTCAGTCATGTAGAATAGAGTTAATCACAGAAGCAGAAACAGAAATAATGAGTGAAAATTACAAAAAGGAATTTTTAGGTTAGATGTTAGGAAAAACATCCAAACAATTATAGTTATCATAGGACTAGGACTGTCTCAAAAAGCATATGACTTTGTAGGAATTCCTTTTGGGTATTTGTTGACCTGGGTGGTTGCTGAGGTCTTTCCAACTCAAAAGTTCTACGATTCTTTGATTCCATAACATTCATAGTCTTTGGATGATGAAAAGATAAACATTATGCAGTATATGTAGATATGAACTACAAGGAAGCAATTCAAATAATTTCCATTCTCCACTCATTTTTTAAGCAGTCTAAATGCAAAGCACCAAGAATAAAGACAAATTAAATAGCTCTGTCCTCAAGAAGCTTACATTCTGCTTTAGGGAGTCAGAAGGGAGAGGCAAAAGTTTAATAAATACAAGGCAAATTGCTGAGAAAGAGGGTATTGTAATAGTGTGTGAGATTAGGAAAGCCTCCCTTATAAAATGATAGGTGATCTCAACTTTGAATTAAATGAGTGGCATACAATTGACATTGGCATAGCTCAAATGAATCTGGATTGAGAAGACAGATTAGTCACCAGTAAAATGTATTTTTAATTGCTATATAAATATAACAAGAGTTAGCATTATATATGGTATCATAAATAAGTTTATACATACCTATGTATGTATAAATTAGCTTTAAGGTTTATAAAGAACTTTACACATGTTATCTCATTTAATTCTGATTCTCACAACAATCTTGTAAGGTAGATACTTTTATCATATCCATTTTATGAAAAGGAAACTGAGGCTGAGAAGTTGTGTATTGACCAGGGTCAAATAGCTAGTAATTATCTGAGGTACCAATTGAAGTTGGATCTTTCTTGACTTTGAGTCTCACATTCTATCCTCTAAACCACCTAAGCTTCCCCTGAATATTTTTAAGTGAATACAAAGGCAGAAAATCCAAGACTATTAGGCTATACAAATAATGTAATCATTATTAAAAGTGTAAACCATAGAATGATCTTAATCTATGCATAGAGAGGTAGTCAGTCCTAGGAGCCAACTGTACATGTGGCGAAGCTTCCCATAAGTGGCATTACCATTAAATACGAATGTATATAAATAAAGTCATGAAGACTTAAAACTTCTATCAGGGGTACCATATGTTAGAAGTGGGGGGGGCAGCTAGGTGGAGCAAGGGATAGAGTACTAGCCTTGGAGTCCGACCCCAGACACTTAATAATTACTTAGCTATGTGACCTTGGGCAAGTCACTTAACTCCATTGTCTTGCAAAAACAAAAACAAAAACAAAATGTCAGAAGTGGGCTGATTCATGGTGCTGGTGTTCCATACACCACAACTGGCCTTAAACAGACCTCGATTAGTCTCTTTAGGATTCTTTTCATCTTTCCTTTGTGGTAATTGTTAACTTTTGGTTTTATATTTGTATGCTGTACATACATTGTGGGCTAGTGACAAAGCACCAAAAGCCAAACTTGTCTGCACACCCCACACAATCCCAAATGCCCATAATCCACATTAATTTCTAATAACCTTAAAGTACAGTATCATGTAATAACAATGGCTTATTCTAACCCAATTCATCCCTATAAGTCCTATCCAGGAGTGGAAAAAGTAGGAATTGGCACAGAAAGGATACATAACTGAGAACAACTTTATTGAATCAAATAGTTGTCTGTTTTAGTGGGCATCTTTTTTTAAAAAGAATTTTCTGGAATTTTGCCATAGGGATGAGGACTTTTCAAGTAGCAGAACTGAGAGAGGAAATTAGTTTAAATGTACTGTAATTATAAATTACTGTAATTACCTTTTGCAAGGTACCTTTGAAAGCAGGGTTGGAAATTGTGTTGAACCATCAGTTCCTGTCACAGATGTCATGTCCTGGAAGTAGTCCCTTTTATTAATGACTCTCAAAGGCATAATAATAATTGGAATATAGTTTAATGAGGAAGAATATGTTGAACCATATACTGGAATGAATTGGGCTATAAGTACTTCTCTGCAAAAAGTCAATTATTACAATAATAAAAAGCAGTATGGGTTCTAAAATCTTCACTACAGAATGGCTCCAGTACTGTGGGTCTGGAATGTGAGGGTGTTATAAGAATCAATCAGAAAAATTCTTGCTATATAACATGAATCAAAACTCTATGAGAGTTTCATATGCTCCTAGAGATGAACTAAAATATGAACACTATGATTATTAGAATTTTTTAATCAAATGACACAGACAACTGGAACCATGGCCTTCTGTATCAGTAGAGTGGGCACTAATTTACCTGGTATGAGTTGGGGGATGCAAGGATACTGTTCCAAAATATCCTACATCCTCTAATTCAGGTGTGGTCATATTAAATAGGTCAAGGGCATACAATTTGACTTGTACCAAAACATACATACATATACAATAACTTTTAAAATTAATACCTCTCTTTGTATTTTCTGAGTTTATCACAATGTCTAAAACATAACTGATGTTTAATAAAATGTTTTAGTCAAATCAAGTTTTCATTAAACTGTGTTAAACACCAGACAAACAACCAAAGGCAAAAGGCTTGCCTATGAAGCCTTCATTACCTAAGTGGTAATCCCTCTTCTCAAGGGATTTACAGACTAAAGGGGGGGGGGGGCAATATGAAAACAACTATATTCAAACTAGAAATATATATATATATATATATATATATATATAAATGTTTACATATATACATATTCACATATATATGTATATATATAATATATAATATGCATATGTATATAAATATACACAAAGAGAGAGAATAAAATGGAAAAAATCAACAAAGGAAAGGCATTTGCATTAAGGGGATAAGGAAAGGCCTCTTCGATAAGGTAGAATTTTAGTTAAAACCCAACTGAAGCCAGGGAAGCCAGAAGGCAGAGGCAAGGATGGAGAGGATTCTAGGCATAGAGTATATCTATTGAAAATGGACATCACTGTAGATGGCGTGTCTTATGAAAGGAAGAAGAAAGAAACCAATGTCACTATATTGAAGAGGATGCATGAGTAAGTAAGGTTAAGGAAAACTTGAAAAATAAAAAGGAACCAAGTTATGAATGACTGAATGATAGAAGATTTTATATTTAATTCTAGAGATGAGTTTCCTTAAGGTAGGAAATCATACTTATTGATCTTTTTGCCCTTTCTCCTTTCCCTTGAAGGTAGGGCAGAGGCAGGGACTGGAGTGTATCATAGAATAGAATCAAATTAACCTTTATTTTCAATATTAAAACAGCTAAGCAATATCTCCTAACAGAATGATTGCAATTGAAAATACTTATTTACAGTTTTGTAGATTACCCTGTTAACAGAAGAAATGATGGGTGCTTTGCAACTTGAATTTGAATGGAGTTCTGTAGTCTTTTAGAATTGCTTTCATTTATGTGTTGTGGTTATTGTATGCATTATTCTCATTTTCTTCTTTTTTTTACCATGTCACATCATGCAAGGCTTCTCTTGTTTAAGTTTTTTCTTAATTATTGGTCCTTACAACACAATAGTATTCCATTATATTCACATGTCACAATTTTTTAACATTCTACAGTCTGATAATTTTTCCAACTTTAGTGTCAACTGATTTTATTCAGTCATTAGTTCATTGAATATTTATTAAGTCTCTACTATGTAGAAGGATCTGTCCTAGGCATTGTGTATAAAAGAATAAAATGGTCCTTGCCTTCAAAGAAGAGGCAAGGAAAGAAACAGCATGGGTCATGTACAGCACAGTGAATTACCACTTAGGTAATGAGGGCTTCATAGGCAAGTCTTTTTATACTAATCAGTCAATACAAAATATATATACAAAGCAGATTGAAAGAAATTGATGGGAGGGCATTAAAATCTAGAGAAATGAGGAAAGGCTTTGGATAGTCTTAGTTGAACCTTAAAGGAAATTCTCAGAGGCTGAGAAAAAGAGAGAGTGCAGTCTAGTCTGGGGAAACAGCCTGTGCAAAAACCATGGAAAGGGGAAATGGAATGAGATGTATTAAAAGACTAGTTTGGATGAAATATAGTATAAGTAATCTGGATTGGGAAATCAGTATGGAAAAATATATTAGAATCAGATCACCAAGAGTTTTAAATGCCCAACTGAGGTCATTCTAGTTATAATAGTTGCAGAAGGTTCTGAATAAGGGGAGTGACATGGTCAGACCTATGCCTGAAGAATATCATGTTGTTGTCTGGGAGAGGAGTGGTGAAAGAGGATGTTTGAAGTGGAGAGCTAATTATTTTGGGAGAATGGAAACAAGAATACTAGGCCTTAACTAGAAATGTTAACCCTTAACCATGGAAGTTAAGAGACAAAACCATATATGAGATGCATGAAAGTAGATTGACAAGATTTGGCAACTGACTGGACATAGAGGTTGAAAGAGGGGAAAATTCAAGTATGATAGACTCCAGATTCAGAGTTCTATCCACTGGGCCACTCAGGAATAACAGACCTTGAAATTGCAGTGATTCACCATGAAGTTTCCCTTAGGTTGTTCTTTAGTTTTCTCTTCTTCAATGATGTTAGCAGAATAATATGATGAGCATTATAATCTATGACATTATAAAATCCCTATTCTTCCTTATTTTACATATTGGATCCTGGAACCCTAAGCATTAGAGCCCAGGCTGAAGTTCTACTTAAGACAATTGGCAATGGCTGCTGTCTTCTTTCCCAACTCCATAGGTCTAGTTCCCTATTTTTGCTAACTTGAAATATTCTGGATATTCAGATGTTCAAGTTATATCATTAGGTTCCATTCCCTTCAGCAATTTTTTTCTTTTAGTCTTTCCCCCCCTCATCAAGTATTGTCCTTTCACTCTGTCCATTTAAAAATGCAAATAAACCTGAAAAGAAGCACACATTAAATCAATAATTCCTTAATAGGAATTGGTTTTTATCAAATTAGTTTCTTCTCTGTAATGACAAGAGGAAACCCAGAGCATAATTGTAAAAAGTCTAGGTTGGAGAGGGGAGCCTAAAAGTTAAGCTAAAATGAAAAACAGGAAAAGTAAAGATGTGAAGATAAGCTTCAACTACCCCACACTATAATTCTAAACTAACCTTAGTTCTTCTAACACATCTTTTGTTTTTTTCTTTACTACAGAAGTAACATTGGTGTATTCTTTTGTGGACCCAAAGCTCTCTCCAAGACTCTTCAAGAGATGTGTGGTTTATATTCCTCAGCTGACCCAAGTGGTGTTCATTTTAATTACAACAAAGAAAATTTTTAGGTCATATTTTGTAGCTTATCATTGTATACTTCTATATGTATACTTTATATGATTTTAATAATGTCTTTATCTTCCACCCAAATAGACCACCTCTTTACAATTCCTTAACCTGTTTGATTCTTGTCCATGATATCCTACATGTTCCCCCAACATACTAGATACTTTTTGATATTTTCAAGACTTCTTACAAGACACCAGCATCAAAATCTTTCAGGATATGTATGCTAATGGTGCCTTTAGCACAGCCCATTTGGTTACTTATAATTTTGACTATTTTCAGATCATAGTGTTCTTTTACCAAATTTATAGCTAGATAAAATCACGAAAAAATTATTGTGAATGAAAAGAGTATTTGTGGTAGCAAACAGTTTTAGGATCAATGTGAGCAACACGCAGTTTTTCCTAATGTGCTTTAACTGAATCTCCTTTTCTTACCCAATTCTGAATCCAAATCAATGCCTATCTGCTTTGTTTGTGCAAGATATATATACTGCTGGACTAATTCAACTACCCATCTTGCTGCAATTTATATTTTCATTCAATTTGTTTCTATGCTGTTAATAATTAGACCAATATCTTTGATATTGTTATAAATTTCAATAAGAAGACAGTATTATTTCAGTGCCCCACATACAATGAATATAATATAATGTGAATAGAGCATTTAATTAAAATTACTTCCAATAATAAACTTTGGAGGACTCTGCAGAATATCTTCCAAGATAACATGTTCATGTGTCACCCTGTCTTACACCTTCTATGAAGTCAAAACGAAGAAGATCATTGAACATAATTACTCCCAAAATCACATCCACCCACCCACCACAGTCTTTCTTTATTATTTTATATATGCATGCAAAACACCACCTTGTTGGAGGCAAGCTTTCAAGTCTGTCTGTTATTTATAAAATCAAATCAAATGCTTTAGAAAAATAAATAAAATATATAGCTTATTAAGCCTTTCACAGTCATTGTATGATTTTAAAGATATAGCTGAACCACAATTATAGATTGGCCAAGACTGAGATCCAGATCCTTCCAACTCTCAAAATCTGTGATCCTAGGCAGCTATTAGTATCTTGAATTTAGTGGAGGAAGAAATCTTAAAGATCATTTAGTCTAGGATTTCTTAATCTTTCTTGTGTTATTAACTTCTTTGACAATCTGCTGAACCATATGATGTTTTTCTCAGAATTGTGTTTCTAAATGCATAAAAATAAAGTACATAGGATTACAAAGGAGAGTAAGACAAGTACGAAGGACTCTCAAAAGAACTGATAGAGTCTGAAAACAGATTGAAGCATATTTTTTCAATTACTTTATCCTTTCTCATAGTTATTTTTTCCTTTTGATGTTTCTTCTTCCACAACTGAGACATATGGAAATATGTTTTACATGATAGCACATGTATAAACTATAGCAAATTGCTTACCATTTTCAGAAAAGGGGAGGGGAAGGAAAAAGGATAAAATTCTGGAACTCAATCTTGTAAATTATTTTGTGAAAAATTGCATGTAATTGGGAGGGAATTTTTTAAATACTTATCAAATAAAAAAAAGACTAAATATATTGAAATATGTTATCAATTATTTTTAGACAACAAGTTCATAGATTCCAGGTTGAGAGTCTTTAATCTAATTCAATGTTTTAATCTAGTTCCTTCTTTATAGAGAAGAAATGAAGCCCCAAAGATTATTCATTATTATTTGATAGCAAGAAGATTCAAAATCAGATTCTTTGACTATAAATTGAGTGTCCCTTACATTTTACCACACTGAATTGTATATTCCACTCCCATGCTTTCATTAAACATGTTTTTGACAAATACATCAAAGATGTATTTGGAAACTGATTATTGAAATAATAAAGGAAACATGAGTTAGTAGATGTTGATATAATCTTTTTGTATTTGGAGCAACACCAGCAATATTTCTATTCCTTTGAAATCTTCCAAACACAATTACATAATATCAGAGTTGAGAGTTACTGGAGAGGTTATCTAGTCCAATCAATCCCTGCGCAAGAATATTCATAGCAGCATCACTGATAACTGGGCTTTCAGTATTTGCTTGAAGAACTCCAATGAAGAAATCACTATTTAATTGGACAACCCCTTCCATAATCCTGGATAATTCTAATTTCTAAGAAATGTTTTTCTTAATTTGAACTAAAATCTGAATCCATTGTTCCTGGTTCTATTACCTAGGCAGTAGCACATATTTATTTTTAAGTTCATAAACTATTTAAAGATAGCTATAATTTCCTCCTCAGAACTTAAACATTGGATTCTTTCAATTTATTCTCACAGTTCATTTTTCTAACCTAAGTGCTAGACATCCTATTTATCCCTACTGAATATGAGTTCGTTAAAATCAGACCATTTTCTAGTTTATTTTGAATTTTGACTCTGTTGTTCAATGTGTTTCCTCATTCTTTCCCGCCAAGTTGATTACTATATATTTTTTGCCATTATCCTAGTAATTTATAAAACATAACCAACAGATTTCAAAGGGGGATTCCTGGGACACTCCCTAAGATACCTCCTTCCAGTTAACAGTAATCTGTAATCTATCAATATACTCTTTTGAATTTTTGATGAAAAATACCATCCACATTCAGAGAAAGAACTATGGAATCTGAGTACAGATCAAAGAATACTATTGTCATATTTTTAATTTATTTTTTGGTTTTTTTCTTTCCCATGGCTTTTCTCTTTTATTCTGATTCTTCTTACCCAGCACAACTAAAACGAAAATATGTGTAATGTCATAGTGCATGTATAACTATATCAGATTACCTGCTAAGTGGGAGGAGAATGAACTATCTTCATATAAAATTGGAAAAATAATTAAATAAATTCTCCTTTGGTCTAGTTATACCAACAGTCCCTAATTCATTTCACAATTATCCAGCCTTCATCTCTCCATGATGCCCACAAGGATATCATTGGAAAGTTTGGCCAATGCCTTGTTAAAAATCAAGGTATATTACATTTACAGTATTCCTCTGATGTATCAGTTTAATAGTCCTAACACAAAAGGAAACAAGTTTAATCTGACATGACCTTTTCTTGATGACTCTATGCTCATTCCTAATAAACACTGCTTCCTTTTCTAAATGCTTACAAACTATCTCTTTCATAAAATATCCTAGAATTTTGCCAGAAAGCAAAGTGTTTTAGCTTACCTATACTCTGAAAGCCTGCAAGATTTAAGGAATAGATTCCTAGGTCTAATGTCATGACACTTGGGTATCATTTCAACCACAAACTCTGTCACACTAATGGTCTCATCTCTTATTTTACATTTCTCTTGCCCCCAAAATAGTTGTAAAAATACCTCTATATAGTCTTCAGCATTCATTGCCAATTTCATCTTATCCTGTTCTTGATGGTTTCTGATGCTTCAAGGACCATTCCACTCATAATTTAACATCAGTTACGTGCCTTTGCTTCCATCTCTTTAAACATCACATTCCTCAGTGAGCTTCCTGTGCATTTATGTATTTCTCTTTAGAAAGTTCTCTTTATTCTTTATCAAAATTCTGATCCACACATTTTGTTTACAATTCCTGCTCTTGAACAGCTATCTAGAAAACTGAAAAATAAAATGACTTGTCCTGGGTTACATAGCCAGTAAGTGTCAGAGAAGGATTTGAACTCAGTCCCTCCTGACTGTAGATGCAGTGTCTCACCCTTTTCATCATTCTGCCTTTTCTTGGTTAATGCCAAGCCACTGACAACTAGCTTTTGTATGCAATCTTCAGGCAAGAGATCCGCCTGTTTAACTGTAAAATATCAAGAACATGTTTTCTGAGCCTATAAATGAGAATGTCATATGCAACAGAGGTAAAAGCCTTCCTGATATCAAAACAGATTACATTTATCACGTCTGCCTTATCTTTGTGGCCTGTCACTCTATTGTAGGAGGAAATTAAATTGCCTTGTATTACTTTCTTTCACAAAACCATGTTGGTTGCAATGTAATGCCTTGAGCTCTTCTAGATGATTGGGAATTGTTGATTTCTTTTGCAATCTTCCCAGATACTAGATGTCAACACTGTAATTTCTTGGTTCATCCTTTCTTTTCTCTTTTTTAAGAGAAAGTCACATTTGTTTGATAAGCCTCAGGGATTTTTTCTATAGTCCATGTTTCCCTAAAAATAATGACTAAGAGCTGTGAAGTAATATTTGTTCATTCCCTTAAAGAGGGAACCAATAAAGTGTGTTATCAAGGTATGTGGATTTGAATACAAACAGGTATTGAAAAGATACAAGTATGGAAATACAACTGTATATCTCCCTTAATCAATTTGACTCTCCATCCACTATTCACAATTGAAAATTACTGAAATCACGGTTTGCATTTGATCTTTCAATACAGAGAAATTAAAATGTTAAAATGCTCTCCTTTTTCAATATCTCATTATTATATTCTTTTCCCTTTCCATTCTGAAGCATTTTTTTTCTCTTTAGTACTACTAAATTTGTCCATTATAAATATGGGTTTTTGTTTTGTTTTGTATTGTTTCTACTACCTTCTTTGGCTTTTTAGTTGCAACTCATTTCTAGTTGGGAAATTTCAAATATCTATATGTTACCTGATGTTATTCTCAATATTTGGGACCACCATGCCACTGCCCAGCCACATCCAAGTCATGTTTCCTGCCCACTAGACTCCTCTCAACAGAATTGAGGAGCCCCTAAAACCTAGACTCTGGTGAGCTAGCACTTTATCTTACCCAATCCTAGAGACAACACAATACTTCTAAACACCTCCAAGCTAAGTCATCCTCACACTCTCCAACTCTTGCTCCTATATAGTCAGTCTATGTTGTCTTCTATTGAAATGCAAGCTCCTTGAGGGCAGAGTCTGTTATGCTTGCCTGTACTTACATCACCAATATTTAGCATAGTCTCTGACACATAGTAGGTTGCTAACAATTATTTTTTTCTTTCCCCTCCTTCCTATCTTCTTTCTTTCTTTCCTTCCTTCCTTTGTTCCTTCTTTCTTTTTTCATTCATAAAAAATTATATATATAAACAGTATGTTTAAATGGCTGGCTTTCTTGTCTCAGTAATACTGTTATTTTGTCTCTGAGAATAAAACAACTATTTTCTCTAAATAGTGTTGTCTCATTGAATTATTAAAATACAAAAACCCAACAAAGTTTAATTCTTTATTTCTCTTAATGACTTTTCTTCTCTTTTTCCCTTCAGATATAGTTTGTTATGTTTCTGATATGATCACATTCCTCAAGCTACCCATTTACTTTTAGACCTCAAACTAGTTCTTCTTCACATAAAATAAATCAAGAACACAATCTACCCCCAATTAATTTTTTTACTTTAGACATTAGAAAACACTGAAATGTCCTTCTGACATATGTCTTAGCAGTGACAGACAAGTATAACACAAGCTCTAATTGGTCCAACTGAGTCAGAACAACTTTTTCATGTCTACCAAAGAATGTGTTCATCTAACACTTAGGGATCAGGCTAAATTCAGAAAAACTCATCCCCAGAAAGTAATTTCTGGGTAATTATTTTTTTTTTGCAATTAAAAACTCAATTTTCTGAATATATCATGTGATGACCAAAGTAATGTGTAGGAAAAAAATTGGAAAACTATAAGTCCTTGATCAATACAAAGACAATCATGATTTGAGAAGCTAGATGATGTAGCATTCCTCCCTTCTTTACAAAGTTGGGTTTCTTTATTTTCTTGGGGATTAAATAGGAAGTAGTGTTAGAGAACCAAAGCAGAAGAAGCATCAATAGAACATTTAAAGTACACAGAATACAGTGATTACAACAATACAGGCAGAAATAATATATGCAGAAAAAAATCAAAATATATCTTACAAAATTATAAATAACAAGCAAGGCTTGAAAGAAGACATATGAGAAGATACTCCCAATCTATTCCAGCCCATTGTAGAAATGGGAGTTCCACAAGTACTGCTCATATCACATATTTCAGAGTTTTTCAATGTAATGATCAATTTTGCTGATTTTTTCCTCATTATTTCCCATCATCTTTAAAAAATATGTTATATATGATGGCTTTTTAGGAGTGGGGAGGGTAGTGAGGAAAACTATCATGATATAAAAATACAATAAGAACATTAAAAAATAAAATTAAAAATAAAACAGAATGAAAAATGCAGAAGGGTGAGAAAATAAGGTAATTTTGTTGCTACTGTGACAAATTTAATATATACTTTAAAACAAAGTGTATGTAATAGAATTTCATTTTTATTATTTTTTATTTTATTTATTATTTTTATTATTATATAATCATTTTATGTTCTTATATACATATTGAAATATTATGTTTGTAGATAAGTTGAATTCTAATAAACAGCTTTTTTTTAAATTGTTGGCATGATGTATTAGAAAGAACATTGCCTTGGAGTCAGAAGTACCTGAGTTCAAAACTGGCCTCAGACACTTAATAATTACCTAGCCATATGGTCTTGGGCAAGCTACTTAACCCCATTGCCTTGAAAAATCTAAAAAAAAAGAAAAAAGAAAAAGAAAAGAAAGAACATTGGATTTGCGGTTCAAAGCAACCTCAGTTATACTATGACCACGGTCAAGTACATGGGCTCTCTGTATCAAGAAAAATATGTACAATTTACACTTTAAAAAGCTATATATATGCCAGTTTACTAGTATGTATGAATGGGCTATGATCATCAGTGGAAGGAATACCCCTATCAATAAAATTACTGTTGGGGTGGCTAGGTGGCGCAGTGGATAGAGCACTGGCCCTGGAGTCAGGAGTACCTGAGTTCAAATCCAGCCTCAGACACTTAATAATTACCTAGCTGTGTGGCTTTAGGCAAGCCACTTAACCCCATTTACCCTGAAAAAATAAATAAATAAAATAAAATCACTGTTATTTTGAAGTACTGCTTTCTACCAGTAACCCTGTATCTTTCCTGACCCATATCTATTTGGAGAAATGAAACAAAGATATTCTTATCCACCTTCTCATCTTTGTTTAGGAATTAAATTGACTCCTCATTATTTCAACTATTGCCTTATCACCTTCAGCTTTAACTCATGGATTCTCTACTTGTTTGTCTGTCACCACACTCTTAATCTGGTCTAAGTTGATTAGTACATCATATGTTGAACAAGTACAACACATGGATAACAGATTTAAGTGACCTCAGAAGCTATTGCATACAACCTTATCATTTTACATATATATATATATGTATGTATGTATATGTATAAACTGAAGTTGAGGGAGGTTAAGTGACTCACCAAGGCTGCAAAGATAGTAAAGTATATATTTATTTGAATCTAAGTCCTCTGACCCCAAAACCAGTGATCTTCCCACTGGACCAGTGAGTTGAGTTTAAATTCAATAGGAAGAGAAGATCAAAACACTTTCAATGATCCCAGTCTACATTTCTGCAAAAGCATTTTCTTATGTGTGTATGGGTATGTATATGAACGTGTATATGTGTATATGGATATGGATATACATATTTATATATACTTCTACATACATATGTATAATATATATATATATATATATATATATATATATATATATACACATATATATTTGGGGGTATGTGGGATGTTCACAGAAAATTCCTGGCTTCTTTCAAGGATAAGTTTATATTCCACCTCCTTTAGGAAACCTATTCTCATTCCATTAGTTTTTAGTGCTGTCTCTATCCTCAAATTAGCATCTATATACTTCTCTGTTTACAAGTTGCCTTCCCAAGTTGAATGTCAAGGATGATTTTTCATTTCATTTTTGTATCCCTAGCATCTAGCAGAGTTCCTGATACATAATAGAGACTCAAAAAAACCTTGCTCAATTGGACTTGGGGAGGGGGGGTAATTTACTTGATAAAAATTCCTGTATAAGGGCCACCTAAACTATATATATATGGATGTATATGTATATATATATATATATATATATATATATATGTAAATATATATGTATGGGTGTATATATATTTGTGTATGTATTATCTTATTAGCTATTAAAAAATGTGTGATTTTTGACGTGATTCAAAATATCCTTCCACAAATCACCTCTTTCTAGGATCATTTAAAACAACTTCTTAACCTCTGATAGTGCAGGATCACAGATCTAGAGCTGGTAGGCACCCTTAGAGTTCTTATATTCCAGGTCCCTCATTATACAAATGTCATTATAACAACATCCATGTACCAAAGTACCAAGAGAGTGTCCAAATTCATCCATTCAAGGATTCTGAATTCTAAGGTATGAAGGTTAAATTATAGAGAAATTTTTTTTTTCAAATATCTTGCCTGGATACTCTAATCATGACTGTGTCTGGATCCCCAGCTCCTCACACCAATGATCAAAAAATGAATCTCTTTTAGATTTCCCAGAAGTATGGGGTCAAAGAGAGTTAAAAGCCCCCCTTCCATTCTCTATAGACTCCCTCAAAAAATAGCTGGTGATTCAAAGCACTCAGGATTATCCCATCTGACCATCAACTTAGTCCAGGATGCATCTCTAGTATATCTCCATCCAATCTCTGACCCCATGCCCTTTGCTTCAGACCTCCTTTCTTCTCCCTTTAAATGACACTTCTTTATTTCTCTGGTTCCTTCTCCATTTTCCAAGTTCCCTGCTGCTTCACAACCCTCTTACCCCAACCTCAATCATTTATTATATAACTTTGTGCAAACTGCTATACAACCGATACAAGAGAAGAGTTCCAAAATGAAGTTATGTTATTGTATTTTAGAACCATGCATCTTTGTTTTAATATTGCTTAAGTTTTTTTCATTTTTTAAAAAATGTCTACCTATCAGGAATGATGAATGTGATGCATAGAGGAAAGCAGCAGAGTGAGTGGAGAATTAGAGCCTGTGCCAGTTCACCTAGAGGCATTTATCTTTTTTTCCCCCTGGTGCCTGTGCTGAGCCTGAGGGTAAGCTGACACTTTTTTAAAAAAATGAATTAAGCTTTATTTTCTGTGTGTGTATGAGAGAGAGAGAGAGAGAGAGAGAGAGAGAGAGAGAGAGAGAGAGAGAGAGAGAGAGAGAATGTATGTGTGTGCATATGTGTGTGTTGAGAACCTTGAAGGGAATGAAGGATGTGTGGTGCCTCCAATACCAGCTGCCATTGCATAAAAGAGAGAGGTGACAATTTCCTGCAGATTCAGAATGATTGTTTTAATGGGGCTGGATCGGAGGTAACAAGCACAAAGATATTGCATTGCCAAGAAAACAGGAGCTTTTCTCCCCTGGCCTCGTGCAACATGATGTAACATTTAGCTTCTGGCTTCGCATGGCATCTCTTGGCTGCTTTGATTTATTCTCACTTTTGCAAATCACTGTGGTATGCTACCAGAGATGCATTTAGAGCCCTTGTTATAGTCCATTGAGGAGCAGAGCTGTTATCACCACCAGAGGAGAATTTCACTTGTATCAGGGGTGAGTGACCTAGAAGAAAAGGGAGGAAATAAAAAAAGGGGGGGGGAGTAGGAATATAGATGTTATGCTTGGATGGAATTGTATTTACCTTGATTGAAAACTCTTTTATTATGAACACAATTTGGATCCAAATGGAAAATAGAAATATTGGACTCCCTGCCTTGCCGGGAGTGGCACAGAGCACACAGCAGCTGCAATAATGTAAGTGCATATGTAATGACTATGTTATTGTGTTTATATATGAAAACATTATACGCAGTCAAAGGAAATGAAAAATATCTTCCTGTATTTGCCCAGTCAGCTCCTTTAGCAGAAAGTGCTCAGAGGCATGGAGAGTAGTAAGGGATGAATAGAAGCTAAAATACAGTAGGAACTATGTCACCTTATCTTTCAAGGGAGCAATGTGGAAGAACCCCATCTGCAAAAGGGAAATTCCAGGGGGGCTCTGTTATATCAATTATTAAGAATCTCCTGTTAATAAAAAATATAATAAGTTCCCCAGGCAACTATAGAGTTCAGGTAAATTGTGCTAATGACCTGGGAACAAGGAGATAACTTGCCAATCCTTAAAGGGTTTCTAATAAACTCTCTGTTCCAATCCAAACTTCCATATGACATTCCATCTCCTACCTCCTTGCTTTTGCTTCTTGTCTGAAAGTTTTCTTCATGTCTGAAATGCACTCCCTGTTTATCTCTTCCTTCAAAGTACCACTCAGCTGCCATTTTCCAATATAATAGCCTTCCTGTTTCCATGTTATTATCATTCTCTCCATCTTGAAAATGCTTTGTATTACTTTGCATATCCTTTTCAATTATTTACATAAAACATCATTTTGTAAGAATATAAACCCCTTGAAGGCAACAGCTATCTTATTTGTAAATCTGTATCATACGATTAGGTATTTTAGACTGGTCCTGATAGATGAGTACCTTAGTAGATTATCCTTTGACCATGGAACAAGGTGAGGCTCTTCTAAGTCATTCAACAGGCAAGGAGATTTACTTCACCAATGCAGGTTAGGCATTGAGGACCCCTCAATGAAGGAGAGCTCTCTTGGCTGATTTTCTTCAAAGATGGCATCTGGAGCTCCTTATGGCTGTGTTGTCAACAAGGAAGTGATGTCAACAGCTTAAGCCTTTAGGCTCTTGAGTCAATTGAACATGGTTTCAATACTTTCTAAGAAAAAAACTAGCCCACATTACTACTATCACTACTGGCACCGTGCCTTATATGCATTTGGCTTGTGTAAATGATCTGAATATGGTCATAAGATAAGACGAATAGACACAATAGGTCACTGGCAAAACAAGAGCAGATGTAAATATGCAGTGAATAATATAGTATAGACAATATATTTTCTAAGCAAGATATTTTAGTAAATCAATTATTTCTTAAAGTATATTGCACACACTTTTTCCCTGACAAGTTTAATTCTGAAGTATCAATTTCTTCACTTCTCAACTTTGAAGTCAGGGATGTAGTAAGATTCATACAGCAAAATAAATGGAGGATGACAATATTTCTATCATAGTATTATAAGAATCCAAGTAGCTCCGTGCCATTTGGAATCTTCACTTTTGATTCAATAATGTATCAAATGCTCCTTGAAAAACTAGCTCCTTCAACATATTGTATCCATATACAATGAAGCTGCAGGGGGGCAGGGATTATATTTTTTTATCTTCCTATTGTCTTGCTTTTTTGTTGTTGATAAGATTGTAAAAATGAAGAAGGGATTTTATCAGTGGGTGATGGGGATGAGAAGAGAATTCCAGTTATTGAAACTCCCTTTATCAATGTAAATTAACAACTTATCTATAATATACTGATTTCCCCTACTTTGAGGCAAACTGATGGAATAGCAGATAAGAGTGCTAGGGCTGGAGTTAGGAAGACCTGAGTTCAAAATGGTCCAAGACAATAGCTGTGAAATCCTAGCTGAGTCATTAAACCTTAATTTCCTTAATAGTGAAATAGGTTAGAACCTACTTTGCAACAACTTGGTTGTAAGGACCAAATGACAAAACATCTGTAAAGTGCCTGGGACATAGTAAATGTGTGAGGGGTAGAACTAGTTTATCCTCATATAGCCCAAGTTGGCTGCAACACCTTTCTAATGACAACCCACATTCAAAAAAGTAGCCTAAGGGGGTATCATGAAGGAAATGTGATCTGAAAAAGAGATAAGCTAATCCCTGGTTCTGAGGTCAGAGAAGAAGATGAAGGGAAGGGACAACTGTATATAAGTAAACTAATAAAAATTCCAGGAAAAATTTTTTAAAAGAATTTATTCTAACTTCCCAGGGGCTATTACTGGTTTCTTTTATACCTGCTGTCTAGTGTTAAATAAGCCTTGGAAATATGCTATTTTGCATAATTACCAAATCAACAAGTATTAAATTAAGTATATTCTTCCAATGATAAAATGTGTTACATAGGGACACCAGAATTTTTTTCTTCCAATATTAGTAACTTTTTTAAAAACTGCATAAAAAATAGCCTTTAGAAAATATATCCCCATCAAAATAGAAATAGCCTTTAGGAAATATATCCCCATCAAATTTCCAGAGGATAGCCTTCTCCCAAAATAATTTAGGTTTTTATTTGGTGCCTTAGAGGACAGACTATATTGTTCCTGGAAGAGACCAGTTAGTAGAGTTGGTGTGTCACCTTTTCTTTTCTTTTGAAAGACCTCTCTAGTATATTATGAATTCCAGGAAGCTTCAAGTCTATTATCAGGGTAATATGTAGGCAGAATCAGAATCAAGATAACCTAGCATTGTAATTCAGTCATTGGAACCAAAACTAAAAACAAATCAAAACTAAAACAAAAAACTGAAGACAAAATAGAATGGGAAGATGAGTATTGGCTTGAGAGAGAGAAAATAAGTAAGCTGTTCATTCCTGTGTTCTCCATATAACACATCAGTTATTTACCTGCTGCCTTTCCAATTAAAATGTGATTTTTTTTTTAGATTTTGCAAGGCAATGGGGTTAAATGGCTTGCCCAAGGCTAGGTAATTATTAAGTGTCTGAGGCTGGATTTGAACCCAGGTACTTCTGACTCCAAGGCTGGTGCTCTATCCACTGTGCCACCTAGCCACCCTAGAATGTGAGTTCTTTATGAGAAGAAATTTGTTATTTACCTTTCTTTGTATCCTTAGCACTTTGCCCAATGATTGGCATGTAGTAAATGCTCAATAGATGTTATATTGGTATGTGAGAGGGTGGAAATATTGTAGAGTACAAGGTTGGAATGATAGGAAAAGGTTAAAAAGAAGAGAAATATTAGAAGTTCAGTCATGTAGTCTCATATCATCTTCCTGTTCAGCCAGAGCCAATGACTTGTCCTCAAAGAAGAAATCAACAGGTTATGACCCAACCTAGCTGATCCCCAAATTAGAGTTTCTGTAGGTCAGTATAAAGAGGGATCTGACATATGTGAAGATCTATTAGTTACTAAGATTATATCATTCACATAGAAGACACCAAGGACTTCTATCCAGGAGAAGTTTGAGTACTGAAATGTGTATGGACATCCTGTATTGGTCTTCCACATGCTTAGGAGGAGATTGTTTCCATTGTCTTTGTACCCAGAACTGTTAGATGTCTGAGTCAGCACCAGCTAGTATTTTTTTCTGGATTCATGCCTGAGGGACCACAGGTGACTCCTTAATTAATGGTCTCTTAAGACAAAGCTATCCTTTATGATTTAGGAGGAAGGGACATAGAATTTTCTCCCCCATATACCCAGGTCATAGAAACTCCAAAGAAGCAGGCTTGGGTCTTTCAACTCTTGTTTCTTCTTTTCCATTCTAGGCACAAGAATTGAAGTCTCTGATCTGGGCTGGAAGTAAAAGGCAGGATTGCAGGAATCAGTATCAAGTGTTACAGTCTGCCTAATAATTGCCATATCTGAGGAGCTAGGGACCAAGGATCTCAGACTCCAATCCAGTAGAAGCTAGTAACAATGCAAGATTTGGATTGGGATCAGTGGATTGTAGAAATTGAGCTAATTGGGGAATCTAATCCCTCACACCACTCTGCCTCTGGACTCTAAATTGGCATAGAAGGGAATTATGCCCCTAAGGTATTGGGAGAAAATTGTTAATACATTTTTTTCTTGCTATATCTTTAAAGTAAAGATATCTTGGTAAAAACTATTTGATACAAAGTGGTTTAATGGATCCAGGGTACTAGTCTCTGGGGCCCTTAAAATAGAAGAAAATATTGTCAGTCGAGATCAAATGACAGAGAAAAGAGACACTATTAATCCCCCTCCCTCTGATGATATAGAGATATAACAGGCCTGCACCTAAAAGAGTAGGTCTGGAGTCAACCACATTAGAGTAGCACTTTATCACACCTGATATGTCCTAAAAGGAGAAAGGTCCCACACATCCATATCCTAGAATTTCTAGCTATCATCATTTTATTTCAGATTCATATAGAACATTGAGGTTTATAAAATGTTTCTTTCCAAAAACTCAATAATGTGAAACATTTTAAAGATGAGAAAATATACTAAGTTTAACTTAGTTAATTAGTAGATACAGAATTCAACTATAACAACTATAACAGTGTGTTATAGCCTAACATCATAGGTATTTGATCTGTATTCCACATAGCTATGCTGTGTCATGGAGAGGAGGGGAAAATACACATTTTCATTTGGTTTTTCTCTGGTTAATATTAAATAATGGAGTTGTCCAACAGTGTGCTGATAAATTTTTAACAATCTGATCTCGAGGAAAAAAAATTTACTCATAACACACTTTTAAGTTTAATCAATATTATCAATATTTTCTCCATTACTTTCTTAAATCTAGATAATCAATGAAACAATAAATCAGTTTGTAGTATTTCCAATTTCCAAGTTATAAATGCTCATAGTGAAAATTTTAATAATTGTCTCTCCAGGCAATTTAACAATTGACTCTGGTACATCCTGGAGCTCTATCAAATCACTTCTGGTCTGCAGAGCACCAACTTCAGAGCTAGAAGATGTGAGTTCAAATACTGCTGGACACGTGCTAGCCATTCAGTTTGCTATGTTCTCTTTTATAAAATGAAAATATCAAAATTTTTGCTACTTACCTCAAAGGGTTGTTGCGGGCAAAGTGCTTTGGAATTTCATTACAAGTTTAAGAAAGCATAACATAAATTTGAGTTAATAATATCTAAAATATCAGTAGGTATCATGCCCATTTTAGTATTTCTATGCATTTCTTCTATGTTGGAGCTACCATTGTTTTAATGGGGGCTTATTTACCCTAAAAAAAGATTTCCAGAAGAGAACAAAATTGAGAACTTTCATGATTGTCGCATTTGTGTAAAATTCTGGGGTAATGAGGAAGCTAATTCAATAGGAATGTCACAACCAATTTGACCTTTTACATTGAAAGAAAGGCTGGTAAAAAGATGATTTCCCAGCTTTCCCTTTTTTAAATAGGACTGGTCTTATCTCTAATGTGTTTCTCATATATTCTAAGGCAGTGACCAGTGAAAAACAAAATATTATCTGTTACTTCCACACCCAGAACTACACTCTGAGAATTTTTTGTTAAGTGTGATTGGGTGGAAGTCTTAAGGAGAATGGAAAAGAATGGGAGTATGTGTGAGTAATTCACCTTGATGGTTGAATTGGGGTCTGTACTCAGAGGTTATTCTTATAGTCTTGATAAGACTTTAGAAAAAATTTTAGAGAAAATTTAGAAAATTTTTCAGAGTCAATTTGCTCATCCCCTCCTTCAAAGAAGGTCATTATCTCAGAATAAGCTTCATGGACAATGATATTGTTTGTTTATGGTCAGAATTTCTGATGTAACAATTTTTCAGAACTTGTCTTCAGACTCAAAAAATATGCAATACATAAAAGAAACATTAACATTCACACAGCTTTTTGATCAGTGTTTCATATACAGAGACATCTTGTCCTCTGTTTGGCTCCTCTGTAATATTTTACTTAATTTCATGTCAGATTTCTGTGGTAACTGCTTCTGATATGTCTAAACATCAAATCCAGTCCTTTGGGGGACCTTTGCAAATAATGATGAAAATCCTCTGGTTAAAGTCTGGGCTCCAGAGGTATTAGCAATTTCTTATGTTTTGGAGAGATCTTCTCAGTTATGATTGATCATGCATAGAAGAGACTAATATATATATATATATATTAGTCCATGGTGGACAATATACTAAAATTATGGGAGATCTTATGGTTAATGTAATCAAATATTTTAAAAGTATAATTATCTCTCTCAGTTGAAGGAATGGAAAAAGCTGAAAAATTTTGTGTGATTCTGATGGATCACTGGGCCTAAACATCTGGCCTTTCAATGTTCACCATTGGACATGATCATTTGTTCCATCCTTGTGACTGGAGGACCACTGTGTCTTAATATATTCCTAATCACTCTGCTGTCAGGACTATAGGTCTTTTCATCCACCCTGAAGCTGGATTCTCTGCACTTTATGTTCCTCTTTTAGAATGTGAGTTGCTTAAATATAAAGACTGTCTCAATTTTTTCTTTGTGTTCCAGAACAATTTTTTTCATTCATTATCATCAATGAGATGAATCAACAGACAATTTTTAAGAACTTGAATGGACACTAATGTTTTCCATCACACTGATTGATGTATACAGTTCATAAGACAAGTTATAGTGGTGATGGCCAGAATCACTCCCAGACTTTTGAGGGACAATGGGGAGGGGAAGCATTCTGGAATCAATAAAGAACCTTGACATCCTCTGGGAGAGATCATGAAATTACATTCAAGCTATTTGCATTTAATAAACTTTTTTTTATAGATGATCATTTAAACTTAGATATATGGGGCAATTAGGTCATGCAATGGATAGAGTACTAGTCCTGGAGCCAGGAGGATCCATGTTCAAATGTGGCCTCAGACCCTGAGCAAATCATTTAACCATGATTACCATTCACCTCAAAAAATAAATTCAGGAAAAATAAAAAAAACAGAGGTACATAGAATGATTAGATGAATGATAAGAATGATAAGAAAACTTTTCAGCCTCCTGTGCTGAATCCACTGTGGATTCAGGCATAAGTAACAGTAATGACTCTGAGATTCACTATTTATATATTTGGATATCACTTGAAGTAGGTAGAGGAATTTACTCTTAGAGGTGGAAAAGAGGCATTTCTTATAACAATAATAAACTATTCTGTCAGGTATAAGTCTGAGAGTTACAGTTGACCTTTCATAGTTATACTGGAACAAAATTCCCTCAGCTCTGTACTTATTCTCTTGATCTTGTGTAAGGGTCAGAGATTTTTTGAAATAGCCAGTTCATGCATTACAACTTTCCATTACTCAAGGACTACAATAGTATGGTCTGTGGTCTAATAGGTGGGAAATATTCCAATTCAAAACAGAGAAGCAGACTAATTGAGTCTGGGTCAGAAGATCTCATCACTACCATCACAGGACTGCCTCCTTGACCTTCCCAGCAATCTACATCAATCAGGACCCTGGTTTAAAATATAATGTACAGCCATAAACACCTTTGCCAGGATCAAAATGAAGTCATAGGTAATAAACAAGGCAAATTTATGGCCCCCAGGGATTCTACCTCACACAGCAATTTCCACTGCTTATAATTAAGGCAGGATGTAGTTATTTTCAACTTAAAATTAATATCAACAGGTTTTGGAATTGGTTTATAGAAGTAATATAATATATGATAATAATTCACAATATCCATCTTTTGGACCCATTAAGCTCATAAAAAATTCCTATGGGTTCCCAACTCTTTTCTTTTCTTCCTAGTCTAACACATTACAAAGTAATATGAATGGTTCATAATCACCAAAATAAAACACGAATGTTTTGAGATTTTTCTATAGAAAATGAGAAGGTAAGTTCATCATTTAAATAGGATATAGCAGTAGAGTCCATATTTCTAAGGAAAATTTGTAGAATTAAATTAATCATAATGTATATTTCATTTCACAGTATATTTTGTTTGAAATACTCTTGCCTAAATGGAGGAGATGCAATTTTGTTTGTTAGAAGGCTAATAAGGGGAATATCTCCCTTTCAGGCCCCTGTTCGACATTTACAACATCATTTGACAGAGGGAAAATCAAAGAAATACAATACAATCATGAAATATACTACATATCATACCAAATTCAAGATTCCCATTCTTTTAGTGGTACTCACTTCATTTTGGATGCTCATATAGTACCCTTTTGGTCATACCCTAACACAAGGGGGAGATTCCCTGGAGTTTCAAGATATCTGGATTTTTTAAAACCATAGGTTTAAGTGCTAACTGATATATTTACATTTCAATAGTCAACCCTAGGACAAAATTAGTTCAAAGCAAAGCAATTTACTCAAATAATATAATTCTAAGGAGCATTCTCTCACTAATATTCACATGATCAAGAGGGAAAGTGAGAAAGTACAAAGATCACTAATGAGGAGCCACACATGTTGAATACATATGAATGAACAATTCAAGCCTTTACATTATCTTCTAATATGTCCATGAGACATTCTTTGCTGGGCAAGATGTCTTGCCTGAGTATGTTGTTCCACTGTTTCTTGGGTCTATTTTCTATTTACCATGTTCCTCAGAAGAATACAAAGGCACTACTCTCCAAAGGATATTTCATTCTGATGACTAGTAATAGTCTCCTAATTTCCAGGGGTTTTTTGCTAAGCTGAAATTCAATAATAGGTCATGGTCAACCTCTATCAGATATGATCAGAACTCTTTCCCTTGGACCAATGCAGAGCATAACCAATTTGGCTTTATCAGAGTCTAGACTCTGAGGGTTACCATATCCTAAGTATCAGGATCTCTGCTCCAGGCAACAAGTTCTCTTTTCAAATTTCCCTTATTAAGGAGATTAGGGTCAAGAAAGTAATGTTTTTGAATTCTCCTCTCAAGCTGCATGAATGCATAATCCTATGATCATTATTTTCTGCTGGAAAATGCCATTACTGATACTGGCCTTGACCTGTTTCAAAAGGTGAAATAAAGTTCTCAAAAACTAATAGTTTTCAAAAGCTGAATATTTCATGGGGCAGCTAGGTGGCACAGTGGATAGAGCACCAGCTCTTGTGCCTGGAGGACCTGAGTTCAAATCTGACCTCAGACACTTAATAATTACCTAGTTATGTGTCCCTGGGCACAATGGAGTCACTTAAATCCATTGCCTTGAAAAAGCAAAAGAGTTGAGTAACTTCTTCATCATTATTTTCTGAACTCAAGTCCACTTTTAGACTTTGTCATTCTCTCATTTCGTCATATTAAAAATTAGTGGGTAAAGAATTACTAACACAGCAAACCTGAGTATAATCTTACAGGGTAAAATAGATCTTTAATTAAATAGAAAACTTCCAAGGATACCTGATGAAAACACCAGAGCTATACAGAAATTTTGAAATACCAAACAAGAAGTAAAAAAAAAAAGTAAAAACAAAATAAGAGACCAACAAAAATAAACTGTTTATATATGTATATATGCATATATGATACATACATTATCCAAGAATTCTATCACTATCAGAGGTTATTACTTGAGAGAGTTTTTTTTTTCTGTTATATTCTGATTTTCTTAAAAGACTAGAAAGGGGAAGAAGAAAAAACACTGGAGAAGGGGGAGAGAAAGGAAGGATAGGGAAAATTATTCTGTATAATTGAACTGTTCAATAAACAGTTCATAGAAGCAAGAGGAGGTGCCAAGGGAATGGGTAACACCTGAAATTCACTCTCATCTAAACTAGTCAAAGGAGAGAACCCATGTACATACATGTGGTTATACATTTCACACAACAGGGACATAGGAGGGAAAGATGTTAAGGGTCAGGAGGTGAATAAGAAGAAAAGAAGACTGAGAAAGGGAAGTAAGCAAGACAAACTCTTAAAGTGAGGAAAGAAACAAAAGGAAAGAAAAGTATATGAGAAAATGATTGAGGAAAGTACATCATTAACAATCACAACTATGAATGTGAATGGTATGAATTCACCCATAAATACAGGAGGAGTTAGCATAATGTACTGGAAATAGATTAAACAAATATGTGGTTTAAAAGAAACATGCTCAAAATAGAAAGATACAATGAAATAATGAGCTGGATCAGAATCTATTATACCTCAAATGAAGTTAAAAAGACAAAAGTAGCAATCATAATTCAGAGGAAAGGAATAGCAAAAATAGTCTTAATTAAAAGATATAAATAAGGAAATTACATTTTTTAAAAGGTATTGATGGGTGGCTAGGTGGCATAGTGGATAAAGCACTGGCCTTGGAGTCAGGAGTACCTGGGTTCAAATCCGGTCTCAGACACTTAATAATTGCCTAGCTGTGTGGCCTTGGGCAAGCCACTTAACCCCATTTGCCTTTCAAAAAAAAAACCTAAAAAAAAGGTATTGAGGACAATGTATTAATAACAAAGTGAAGTATATGCATCAAACAGCATAGCATCCAAATTCTTAAAGGAAAAGTTAAATGAGTTACAAGGAGAAATAGTAACATTATTGTGATGGTAAATTTCAGCTTGTCCCCTTCTCAAACCAAAACAAATCTAACAAAACAAAAAAACAAGAAATGAAGGAATGAATAAAATTTTAGAAAAATTAGATACAATGAATCTCTGGAAATTATTATTTTTAAAATATTTTATTTGTTTTTTTTCAACTACATGCAACAATAATCTTTACCTATCATTTTTTGCAAGGTTTTGAGTTTTACATTTTTCTCCCTCCCTCCCATCCTTCCCCCATCCCTAAAAGAAAGTAATGTGATATAGGTTATACATTTATAAAATCCATATTGATGATGCAAAGAACCAGATCCAAATGGAAAAAAAGAAAACATAAGAGAGGAAAAGCTTACATAATACATAAGACCACATTTAAAAGTTTAACATAATAAGTTTGGGGTCTTTATTTAAACTCCAAAATTCCTTCTCTGGATATGGATGGTATTTTCCATCGTAAGTATTTTAGAATTTTCTTTGATTATTGTACTGCTGAAGTGAACCGGCCAATCATAGCTGATCATCTCACCATGTTGTAGTGTGTATAATGATCTTCTGGTTCTGCTCATTTCAATCAGCCTCAATTCATGCAAGTCTTTTTAATCTCTGGAAATTATTGAATAAAAATAAAAAGGAGGATACATAAACTCAGCTGTGCATAATGCCATTACAAAAATTAACCCTGTATTTGACTATAAAAAAACACATAGAAAAGTAGAAATAGTAAATCTTTTATGAGCTATAATACATTGAAATTATATTCAATGAAGGATCTTTAAGCAAACATTAAAAATTTTAAATATAGAAGGATCAAAAAAGATAGAGATATTCAATAACTTCATCAAAAATAATGAAAACAATTAGAAAACACAGCAAAAGTTTGGAAAAGCAGTCAACACTGCATTAGGGTACTTAGAGGAAATTTTGTTTCACTAAGCATGTTCATCAATAAAAGAGGAAAAAAGAACAAATCAATGATTTGTACAAGGAATTTTAATTTAAACTATAACTATAACTAAATGTCAAAATAGAAATCATGTAATAGAGTAACCAGATTAACAAAAGTGAAAGAAAAAACATTGAATTAATAAATAAAATGAATGGTTTAATCAAAAAAATAAAAACAATGAAATGAACAAGCCATTGGCAGACTTGAATTTTAAAAAACTTACTAATATTAAAAATGAACAAAAAATTCACAACTAATCAAGAAGAAATGAAAGTTTTAGAGAAGTGTTTCACCCAATTTTGCCAAAAAAGTCTGACCAATTAGATAAAATGGATATTTGCAGGAAAAAAGGAAAAAAGACTAACAGAACAGGAAATATAAGACAAATAATCTAATATTAAAAAGTAATTGAACAAGTCATAAATGAATTACAAAAGGAAAAAAATTTGAAAAAATAGTAAACATTATACCAAATTGCTCCTATAAAACAAATATGGTTTAGACATTTAGACCAGAAAGAGTCAAAACAGAGGGAAAAAATTATAGCCCAATATCCCAAATGAATATTGATGCAAACTTCTGAAATAAAATGTTAACAAGAAGACTACAATAATATATCACAAATATGAATTATAACCAGGTTGGATTTATACCAGGAATGTAGAATTGATAGAGGATTAGGAGCATTAAAAGTCTAATATAATAAGAATAATGAAAATTATAAGATTAGAATATTAGATACAGAAAACATTTTTGACAAAATTGAACATTCATTCCTGTCAAAACACCAGAAAGCATAGGAATAAATGAATTTTACCTTAAAATGACAAATAATAGTCTATCTAAATTCAAGAGCTAGAATTATCTGTAATTGGGATAAGTTAGGATGTTTTCCAGTAAGATCAGGGGTAAAGTAAGGATGCTGATACTTAGAAAGTAAGTATCGATTATAATAAGACAAGAAAAAGAAACTAATGAAATAAATAAAAGCAAAGAAGACACAAAATTATTACCTTTTGTAGATGACAGTTTACTTAGAGATTTCTAGGAAGTCCATTACAAAATTAATTGAAACAATGAGCAACTTTAGCAGAGTTGTAGGATATAAAATAGGCACACATAAATCAACTTTTTCTGTTTATTATCAACTGCCTTGCAAAAAACAAACAAAAAAAAGCAAACCAAAAAATCCAAACCAAATCAATAAAATCAAGAGGAAGAGAAAAAGAAATTCCACCTAAAATACCTAATGTCAGTATAAAATATTTAGTAGCCTACCTACAAAACACACACAGAAACTATATGAATGAAATTATAAACCACTCAAATAAAAGACAAGTCTAAATAACTGCAGAAATATGAATTGTTCACAAGCAACTGAAACAATATAATAAAAAATGACAATTCCATCTAAATCAATTTAGTTCCTCAGGACCACATTAATTAAACTACCAAGAGATTACTTTGCTAAACTAGAAAAATAATGACAAAATTCACCTGGAAAATTAAGAAAAAATGGGAAGGGAGGGAATCTAGTAGTATCAGATCTCAAACTTTGCTACAAAGCAGTAAACATCAAAATAAATCAGTCCTGGCAAGAAATAAAGAGGTTGAGCAACAGGGTAGATTAGGTACACAATACAAGAAGAATTCGAATAACAACCAATATTTGATAAACATGAAGGTCCCAGCTATTGAGTCTAGAACTCACTCTTTTTTTGTTTGTTTTGTGGTTTTTTCCTAAGGCAATGGGGTTAACTGACTTGCCCAAGGTCACACAGCTAGGTAATTATTAAGTGTCTAAAAGACCTCATTCTTTGTCAAAAATTGTTGGTGAAAAAAGATATCAGTTCAAATGAAACTTGGAATAGTCCAACATGTCACTCCATATACCCAAACAAGCTCCAAATAGATATATGACTTAGAAATAAATGATAACATAAACAAATGTAGCATAAGGAAAAATCTCTTCAATGAGGGTAGCAGGAAGCAAAATGGGCAATTTTGATTTAAAATTTTTAAAAATTTTCACAAGCAAAACCAATGCAGTTAAAAATGAAAGACAAATTGGTAAATAATGGTGGAAAATCTTTGAAACAAGTTTTTCTGAATAGGAAATGTAAGTGATTTGAAGAGGAAAAGAAAAGTAAGACAAAGCAGATTGCATAAAATAAAGATCATGTATTGAACATACTATTTCTCAACATCCCATCTTTGGTTTGAAGAGGAATACAAGGAACAAAGAGTTTTAAGGCATAGTATAAAAAGTTAGAATGAAGGAAAACAAATAATGAACAATCATAACCATGAAGATGAATGTGATAGACATTCAAAGACAGGTAGGTAGTAGCAGAATATATTAGAACACAGATTTCAGTGATAATGCTATTTGTAAAAACCATTTTTGAAACATAAAAATTCAAGCAGAATTAAAATAAGAGATGGGGGCAAAGATTTCTTATGCTTTAAAGAGGGAGAAGTAGCAACTATGATTTCAGTCAATAAAAATAACTAAAAGAGATAAACAAGGAAATTACATCAGGATTAAAGGCATCATAGAAAATAAATTTATATCAGCAAGGATGATGTTTTTTGCCTTTTGATTGATAGATATAGGACGGAGATAGAAAATGTTCCCCTCCCCCAAAAAAGAAGTAAAAGAAGATCACTGAAACATCTCTTAAAAATAGAGGAAAAGAACAGAAATTTCATAAAGAAATACAGAAAAGCAAAAAGCTTCGAAAAGGGGTATTAAATATATAATACTTTTAAAAGAGAAAAGCAAGCTATAAATAATGGAAATTTCATGGCTTTGTATTTAGTCCTCTTTTCCTATTCCACTTTGCATATGTAAAGGCTAAATTCAGAATTTTAAAAAATTTCCAGGAAAAAAAAGGCCTTGTCTATTTTTTGGTGGAATCATGACAATCTCTTATGGAGTATAACATATTGAAGGAACAGGAGAAAGATTTCCATATTTTTCTGTTATCTCTTTTTTCCCCTTATTCCTTTCCAGTTGGCTCAACCAAAAGGAAAGAAAGGAAAGAAAAACAACAACAATAAACCTTTCTCAAATTAGTTTCCAATTCAAGTAATTCTTTTTAAAGTAAATCCAACTTTATTAGGAGATGGATTCATCACATTTACACATACACATGAAAAGACAAGAAAAACAAACATTTTTGCCAACACACACATTCATCCATGCAACTAAAACAGTGCAGCATTTTCAGTTAACTTTTCTGGGATTCATGCCAGCTCTTACAAGTTTTCATACTCTTTTACAGGGAGAAGAAGGGAAAGGGGACTGTCTTGCCTCTGTTTCTTTTTCTCTTGTAGGTTCTTAGCTCCAAATGAGGGTTGGTTGAGCTCTTGTCATAGAAACAGTTAAATTGTGTATTGAACAGATAAAGATTTAAAAGGAAAAGTTCTAAAAAACCTTGTAGAGGTGGAGAAAAAAATATTGAATCTACAGTATGAAGTCATAGATTCAAATTCTGCCTCTATCCCTTTCTAACTTTATCACTAACTACAAAGGGTGTGAGTTGGAAAGGTAATAATAACTAGTCTGGTCTCAGTTTCAATAGCAGGACGAAGACTGGGTTAGACTAGATGGCATCTAGGGATCCCTTCAGTCCTAAATCTTTCATTCTAATAGACAAAACCAAGTGTCCTTACCAGAAAACAACTACTTTCTTTTCAAATTAATTTATATACTATTATAGGTTCAATATTAAACATCCCTGTTTTTATTCATTCTAGCTATATTGTATGATAATCATTTAGCTTCACATTGCCCTAATGAAATTAAAATGATAACCACTTAATAACCTGTCAGTGCCTGAAGAATTAACTAAATCCTTAATATTGCCTTTTCCATGTAGTTCAAAACCAGGCTTCTTCCAATGGCAGTTTTGTACTTAATTAAGGACAAGCTGCTTAACCTCTTTCCCTTCCTGATTCTTCAGTTGGTGATGACTTTGAATGATGCTGTCAGAATCCTCAAATAACCACTAGAGGGAGGATCCATCATATCTGCTGATTTCTAGACACCTTGGTCCCAAGGTTCCCCAACTTACAAGCTCTAAGAACATGACCTAAATAAGGGCAAATACAGATTTCAATTTAGTAAGGAGCATTTAATATTAATTCTAAAGTTCCCCCAATTTATGGGTCCATTATTGGAATCCTAGATGTTTCACACAAATAAAGATGACTATTCCTTTACAGAAATAATTTCAAGAATAAAAAGATCCTAAAAAAAAACTAATCAGTAGGCAGTAGACCCTTGAGTCAAATAAGTTGCACTGCTAAACTCCAAGTTGTGATTTTTGCCATTGAATTTTACTCACCCCTTCTATTCAGCCACCGAAAACCTGGTCTTGTTAAAACCATGCTATTAAGGGTATTATCACAATTATGTGTTTGAATGACAATCACAAAAATAAAAATGCCTATCAAAACTAACAGGGAAGATTCATATCACAAGCAAACACTTGATCTTTCAGTGCCAATTTATATTTTTCTATAGCTGTAAGTTTTATCTAAAAATGTATTGGAGTGTGTATATAAAATTCTCTTACCCATTTTAAGTCCTATAGTATGCAGCCAAATGATTCTCCAAGGGTTTGAAAGGGTTCACACTAAGAAAGTGAAAAGAAAAAGTTCACATGGAAAAGTTAAGTATTAAACAAGACTAAACATAGATTTAGATCTAGAACATATTTCAGATGCTATTGAGTTTAACTATTTCATTTTATAGATAATGCAACTGAGTTTCAAGGGGTTAAATGATTAGTCCAATGTCACACAGCTAGGACAAATCTGAGGCAAGATTTTAATACTTATATTCTATATAACTGACTACTGTTTCCATGTGGTCCACTATGCATGCTAAAAATTCCCAAGTGCATTAAACCAACTCATTGTAGGCAGCATGGGAGAAAACAGCTCTAAAGAAACTTTTTCAGCTTTTCCTCCTTTTATACAAGAAAGGTATGATTTTTAATGGGTGGTAGTCAGCTTCCCTGACTCCAAGGGATGTTAGAGCAGTGTTTGGTGGGGAAGCAAGTTATTTTCTGTTATTTCATCTCCTAGAAATAGACTTTAAGATCTCTGATAATTACATTTAGTTGAAGTGTTTAAGGAAAAAAGAAAAGAAGGTGGAGAGCTTGATTCATCCCCATGTATGACTTTAGGTCTAGTCACATATAAATTACTTTTAGAACTTTGATTAATCTCTTGAAAATACTCCCAGAATCTAGGGACTCATGGCCTGTATAAACAATCATTAGCCTACAACAGATCTGATAGCAAAAAAAAAATGTTTTATTTATTCATTGCCTCTATTTCTGATTAACTCAACTCTGATGCTTCAGTCTGCAGACTCTAATGTATAGTATAAACATATATATATATATACATATATATCTTAAAATTCACTCAGTTTTTGTTTGATTATTTGATACATTTCAGCATCTCACAAAGACATATAAATATTGTCTATGTCAGCAAACAATATCCAGGATTTGGAATTGGCCCACAATATAATGGGCCTAGATGAAATCTAGGTCCCTTCTGAGCTGATATGATTCCTTAAGTCTATCCTAGCTATAATTATTTGCTGTTATCAGTATTTATATATGATAGAGGAGTCATTGTATCATAGTGAATAGAATGTTGGAGTTAGAGTCAAGAATATCTGACTGAGTTTAAGACCTTCCTTAGAAAAAATGCTAGTTGTTCAACCCTGAGCAAATAAATCACTTAGACTCTCTAAGCCTCAGTTTCATCTGTTAAATAAGAATAATAAAGTTCCTTTCCTCACATGATACTCATGAGAAATAAATAAGATATGTAAAGTTCTTTGCAATCTTGAAATGCAATAATAAATGAAATAACAGCATTTATGTAGCACTATTTGCAAAGCACTTTACAAATATTATATTATTTGATTCTCAAAATAAGCCTGGAAGATGGGTGCTGTTATTATCTCCATTTGACAGACGAGGAAACTAAAGTAGTCAAAGGTAAGTGATTTGTCCAGGGTCACAGCTAGTTTCCTGTCTAACACTCCACTCACTGTGTCACCTAGATGCCAGACCTCTAAGCAAATATCCAAGGCCATTAGATTTTCATTTGAAAGAAAAATGTTATTTAAAATTCCTATAGGGTACAACTCAACTTTGTCAGTGATCATTGCATTAGTATCTGACTTTTAAGATAATAGGATATTAGATCTGCAAGGAAACTTTCCAGTTCTTATAAGGAACCTAGATTTCATTTAGTTCAGTCTTTTATATTGTGGGACAATACTTCCCATTTTAAGGTGTTCCGATATATAAAGTATTGAATAAAAACAGTGAATTAATAGTGGCTTATTTTCTGCATCTATTACATGCAATTTAGGTCTTTCTGATCCTCAGGTCCACAATACTATTAACTGGGAAATAGGAATGCTATTTATTATTATAAAATGGGACCATAATGCCTATAGTATGTATTGAACATGACTCCTGTGGGAATTTTGTGTTGAAATTATGTTGATAACTTACAGAATTGTGAACTCTAACCCAAGTTAGAGATGGGTCACTATGGCTCACTCATAAGGAAACCATCCTTTGAAACATTAGAGGTAAGACATTAAGCACAAGAGGATTTAGAAGAAGTCAGAGAAAGAAGACATAAAAAACAAGGAGAAAGAAAGAAGCCATCATAAAAACCTTAGAAATCAAAATAAGGGAGAACCCAAGAGGAAAAAATGATCTCTATAAACTAAGACAACTGACTAGAAACGAGGTTTTCAACTGCTTTGCTGAGGGGGAATGGAAGACAGGTGTTGTTTTGCTAAAGACTAATTGGATGGAGAAAGTCTATATTGACCTTTATTGTCATCTTGGATTGAAAGGAAAATCTCTCAAGGGTGCCTTTGTTGATATTTACTACTCTCTGTAGTTTAGTATGGATAGCTGGGTGGCACAGTGGATAGAGTGTCAGACCTGGAATCAGGAAGACTCATCTTTCCAAGTTCAAATATGACCTCAGACAACTATAAGCTGTATGACCCCAAGAAAGTCACTGTACCCTATTTGCCTCAGTTTTCTTATCTGTAAAATGAACTGAAGAAGGAAATGGCAAACCATTCCAGTATCTTTTCCAGGAAAACCCCGAACTGGATCACAAAAAACAGACTCAGTTGAAAAAAAAAGACCAAACAGCAACAAGTAGTTTAATATGGTATGGAAGAGACTGGAAAAGAAATCATTGTAGTTATTTTCCTGGGAGCTATCCTGATAGAATAAAAAGCTTTGGTGCTAGAACTGTATTGTAAAAAAAACAGAACTGACTGAATAAAGAGATGGCAAAGCTAATATGTATTATTCTTTAGTGTCAGGTAATGGAAGAGACTTAAAAAGTTGCACACATCAAGCTAAGGACTGCTGTTACACTTAAACTATATAAAGAAGCTAAAATGTGTTTTGCTAAAAAAATAATAATAATAATAATAATACTTTACAAGGACCTTGTGTGTCAAAGATCTTGGCACTAATTCAGCAGTCTGAGAATAGTAGGGAAGTAGATTTGAAAAGCAAAAAACATGTACTATGAAACATTCCCTAAAAGAGACCAACAACTCCACCCAGGACTGCAGTACAGTTTTCCTTCTTTGCTCTGTCCTTCCCTGGGTTTGCTATTAAGAGAATATTTATCTCAAAACAAAAGTTTGGTGAAGTGCTTTCTTTCTCATCTTTTGAGAATAAGTTGTACAGTCTTGGAACTAATTGTTCTTTAAAAATTTGATTGAATTCTCCAGAAGTCACTTGTTTCTACACAAGAAACATTTAATAACATTTAATAAAATTGTTAGTCAAAAGCAAGGATAATTACAACATTTGCTCAACAGAATGAGTGATCAAAACATAACAGTTCACCTATAAACCTGCCAATGTACACAGACTCTCCTTTCCACAGACACTGTTATTTGTATAAAAGATTATGTAGAGATAGAAATAGCAAGATTTGAGAACTGGTTGGAAATGTGGATGAGAGGAAGTGAGAAATAAATTATAAAACTGAAACTATGAACTTGGGAGACCGGAAGCATGACAGTGCCATTGAGAGATACAGGGAAGCTCTGTTTTAGATATATTGAATCTGATGTCTCCCAGATATGTTTGACCTCCAAAAGGCCAATAGTTAGGCCATTTAGTAGACCCATTGGTAGAGTAGGGCCGAAACTGAAGAGAGAGAGAGAGAGAGAGAGAGAGAGAGAGAGAGAGAGAGAGACTAAGGCTGAAAATAATGACCAGTGAATCATCTTCATAGAAATGATAATTAAAACAAGAAAAATTGATGAAAACACAAATACAGAGTTTGGAGAAAGAATAGGTTTCAGGACAGAGCCTTTGGGAACCCTAGAATTAGTGATTGTAATATGGATAATGAATTAGCAAAGGGCAACAAGAAGAAGCCATCAGATTGATAGGAGACCTAAGAGAAGTTTCATGAAAATAATATGGAGAAAATAATAAATAGCATCAAATGCAATGGGAAAATCAAGAAGAATAAAAATTGAGGAAAAGACCATCAGATTTGACAATTAAGTGATTACTGGCCACTTTGGAGATGCTGATTTCAATTCAGTAGTGAGGTTAGAAGGCAAATTACAAGAGACTAAGGGAATGAAAAAGATTATTCTGGTTTTAATATGATACTGGCTTGACTAGGGCCCAGGGAATCAAGTCTAGACAAGAACAGTTTAGAATCATCAATAAAACAATTTCAAAAATCTACCTTTAATGCAGACCCCATCCCTGGGACTGAAGAGAAGGTGGGGTACAGATATTCTGAGCAAATAACCTGTCCAATCCACTCTCTTGGATACTTATGCTTCAAATATTATTATGATTCAAGAAATTTTTAAAAATAGATGCAAAGAATGTGTATGTATTGGTACTTTGACAGATAAATTTGAAAATATAGCTAGGTTTTTTTGAGGCTGAATAGAAGTCTGTGTCTAGAAGAAAAAGGATTGAGTAAATCACATGTGTAGATAGGGACTAATGAGAAGGGACAACCAGTCCAGACCAATCTGTTAGTTTAAATAATTCAAATGGAAGTAGTTTATATAGCCTTCAGTAAGCAAATTATTATAAAATAATAAAAATAGTAATCAATTATAAACTACAATGTGGAATACCATTACAGCGACTCTATGTGGTTTCAGAGAGTAAGATTAGAATGTGTAAATTAATGTATGCTGTTGTTCATCCAGGACCAAGGCATCCTTTAGATTTGACAGCTTAGAATGAATGCAAATAGCAACTGCATTCTGCTCTGGACAGAAACTTTGAGGCTCTTCCCCTTCAGACTGATATTTTTGTCAAGGTAAATCAATCTATCTTTTGTCTCAATTCTTTCCTAACCCTTAGTCATTAATTGGACATTGTCTAAAATAAACTGAGACCTGATCATTGAAAAACTAGAAGTGCAGTGATTCCAAATTCATTGCCAGAGTTTTTAGAGGTTCTAAACTCACTTTTAACTGAGCAGTATGAATCACAGATTCTTGTTCCTCCACTATCCACTCTCAATTATTCAATATATTCCATTCATTTTGAAATCTTGCTGTTTCCTCCTTCACAACATTTCCTACATATACATATATCTGTATATGTATATATAGGATATCTTACATGTATATATATATATATATATATATATATATATATATGTATGTATGTATTCCCTTCCCTCCACTCATATAATCCCCAATTCTGTTTAAGTTCTCAGCACTTCTTGCAGGGACTATTCAAGAAGCCAACCTCTCTTTTAAATTTCTTCCCACTTCAATCTATCTTCAACTCAGTTACCAAGGTGATTTTTCTAAAGTATTCTTAGAAAAGTTCTTACCTCCAAGATCAAATATAACCTATATTTAAATTCTAAAATGCTTCATAATTTGTCCCCTTCCTGATTTTCCAGATTTCTTACTTATATTTTATTCCCTTCTTTACATTCTAAGATACAACTACCCTGGCCTACCTGCAATTCCACAAGCAGATCCATACATTTCCCATTTTTGTGACTTAGCACCAAAAGGTTGCGTGGGGGCTGCCCTGACATGCTTAGAATGAATGCTCTGGTCCCCATCTCTGCCTCATAGTCCTCTCACTTTGTTCAAGTGTCAGTTCAAGTCCCATTTTCTACAGAGGACTTCCTAATCCCTCCCTCCCTTCTACCTTAGGACCTTCCCCTCTCAGAATACTTTTTCTTGTACTCTGCAAATATCATTTATCTATCTAGTTATCTATATACTGTATCTTCCATTAGAATATACATTCCTTGAGGACAGGGACCTTGGTGGGGGCTTTTTTGCCTTTCTTCATAACCCTAGAACTCAGCACAGAGCTTTGGATATACACTTCATAAGTGATTGGTTGTAGACAAGCAGGTAGTGAAGTAGATAGAGCACTGATCCTGGGGTCAGGAGGATCTGAGTTCAAATCTGACCTCAGTCATTTGGCACTTAATAGTTGTGTGACCTTAAGCATGTCATTTGACCCTGACAACCTCACATCCAGAGTCATCTCCAGTCATTCTGATTCATTTCTGGCCACTGGACCCAGATGGCTCTGGAGGAGAAAGTGAGACTGTTGAATTAGCGCAGCATTCAAATCTATTACATGTGCCTGTCTATCACCTCCCTGATATCATAGTATTCTTCAAGGAAGTACATCAATCAATCAATGTTAATATTCTTAAAGAATATTATAACTGAATTACCTAGCTTGTGTGGCCTTGGGCAAGCCACTTAACCCCATTTGCCTTGCAAAAACCTAAAAAAAAATATTATAACTGAAACAGACTTCAAATTTCTAGTCCTCTACAGATAAAGAAAGATTAAGGGACTTGCTCAAGATCACAGAGCTATGTGATGGAGGTAGTGGTAGAGTCTAGGCTCAAATACAGGGTATCTATTTACAAATCTAATCCCATACACATAGTATAATAGCAAGGAGATATCCAAATGAGAAAAATCAGTAAATAAATAGACTTCTTTAGTGGAGCTACCTACCTCTCACCTGATGCCACACTGCCATCTAGGATTTCTCTAAGAGAAGGAAACCGACTATATAATAGAAGTTTTAATGATATTAATCACTGAATCAATCTAGCAAGTGTTAAGAAATTAAATAATTACTGATGTAAATAATTTATTTTGTGATAACCATAAGAACCATGAGTTGAATTACGTCTGGTATACCAAATCAACAGATTTCCCATGATAAGCAGCTAATGAATGAGGACAATATCCCATGGTTATCAATAAGAGGGGGGATCTTAATTGGGTAGTGATGTGCCTAGTGAATACATGAATAGACATTAGAAAAGAAAAGAGAAATACTATGATTTTCCAAGAAAGTAAAACTCAATTTTAACTATTTATTTAATATTCATATTTTTAAAAGACATGCAGAAGCTCTCTAAGGGCAATTCTTCCTCTTTTTCTTCTGTTGAATAATGAGCCCAAATCATTATCTATTATCATTGTATGATAAAGATAAATCCAATCATGGATAAGCCCTTCAATTTGTCCATCCAATTGCATATCATAATCTGGGCAGTAAGGATTCTTCACCATTCAGTTTTTCCTCTGTGGATGAATGACATTGAATAGTTGTAATATTTATAAGCAATTATGGGATCTAAGTCAGGAATCTTTACAATGCAACAAGGGCAATACCATCTGGAAATGGGTAAATCACAAAATTCCTGGTACTAAATTCTCTAAAACAAGGCCTATCTTTTTAACATCAATATTCTACGAGCATTGTCAGCCATATGATCAATAAGTATCCCTTAAGTGTCTGCTATGTGTCAGACACTTTACTAAGCACTAAGAATGTGGAAAGAGGCAAAGACAGTTCCTGGTCTCAAGGAACTCATAGTCTAATGGGGTAGTAATGTGAAAACAACGATGAATAAATAAGACGTATACAAGATAGACTGGAGGTAATCAATAGAGAGAAGGCATTATTAGCTTTAAGTGGTGTCAAGAAAGGCTTCTTATAGAAGCTAGGATTTTTGCTAGGATCTAAAGAAATCCAGGAGGCAAAGATGAGAAAGGAGAGTATTATAAACCTAGGGAACAACACCAAAAAATTCCTGAAGTTGAGTGATATACCATCTTATTCAAGAAACAGCAGCAAGGACCATGTCACTGGATTATGAAGTTTGATAAGAGGAAGTAAGATATAAGAAGACTGGAAAGGTGGGGGGTTGGGATTGAGCCTAGGTTATAAAGGACTTTGAATGCCAAAAATGTTCCTATAGTGATAGGAAGCCATTGGAAACCCATTTGGGGGGGGGGGGGTGGAGGGGAAGTGTATGACCTGATTAGATCTATTTTTTAGTAAGATTAATTTAACTGGATGTAAAAGAATGGGAAGGGGAGGGGGAGAATTAAAGCAAAGAGACAAGAGAACAAGCTATTGCAATATAAGCATGAAATGATGAAGACTAGACCAGGGTGGTGTTACTGTCAAAGAAAAAAGGAGGAGTATGCAAGAGAAGTTATAAAGGCAAAATTGATAGACCTTAGCAATAGATGGGACATGGAGGGCTTAGAGAGTGAGAAACTGAAGAAAATATTTAAGTTGCAAGACTGGTGCCCTCAAGAGTAATTGGGAAATACAAAAAGGAAAAAAAGATTGGGAGAGGAAGATGATATTGATATCAGTTTGGACATAATGGTTCTAAGATGTTCACAAGACATCCAGTTTAAGATGTCTAGTAAGTAGTGGAGTATGGAGTATGGAACTCATTTGTAGGGCTGTGAGTCCACTGCAAAAACCCTATAGAGAACTGCAAAGCAGAACCACACAGAAGCCAATATCAAGAAGCATGGTAGGCATGAGAACACTCTAATACATTACAAGAAATAGTACAAACAAGAAATCATGGAGAACAATAGGAAAAAATTTCATCAAAGACGCAGATGAATGAAAAAAGATGGGCTCATCTTTCTAATTCTTCTGTTTCTTTGATAAAATCTTTCACTGAGTCCCCTATGATTCACAGTCATACAACAATTTCAGTAAATAGCCCCCTGCCTGTACTCTTTCTCTTCTAAAATTTATCCTCTATAGTGTTGCCAGATTTAATATTCCTAAAACATAGATATGGCCATGTCATCCCTCTCACAAAAATCTCATTACTGTATGATAAGATATAAACTCAGTCAGATATTTAAAAATCTTCCCCAAGCTGACTTCCATTTATCTTTCCAATCTTATTTCAAATTATTCCCCTTCGCTCATTCTATGTTCCAGTCAAACTGGCCTATTATCTGTTACCCATACACAATATTCTATTTGTTGCCTCAATGTTTTGAGTCTGAAATTTTCTACCTCCTTACCTGCACTTCATAGCATGCCTAAATTCCTTTCAATCTAAGTTCAGTTGCCCCAAACTATATAAGACTTTCCCTGATCTTCCCTGTTACTATGCATTCTCTCTCTCGAAACTATTTTGCATTACTTTCTATATGAAAAATGTATATATCAACTGGTTTACATATTATGGTCTTGCTCGTCCAGTAGAATGTTAAATTCCTTAAGGACAGTGATTTTTTTGTTTTTTCAGTGTATCCCTAATACCTTCCAGAGTACATTGCATAGAATGGACACTTTTTAAGTGTTTGTTGAATTGAATTCTTTTAAAAAAATCAACAGAGAGTCAGCTAGGTGGTGCAGTGGATAAAGCACTGACCCTGGAGTCAGGAAGAACTGAGTTCAAATCTAATCTCACATACTTAACAATTACCTAGCTATGTGACCTTCAACAAGTCACTTAAGCCCCCCCCCCCCAAAAAAAATCAACAGAACAATTATTGGATAGTAGAAGAAAGACTAGATATCAGTTTCAAGTGAAAAAACTTCCCATTTTTAAAATACAAAACAATAGTATCCCATGATAAGCAAATAATAATAATCTAATGCTATTTTAGGCTACATTATCAAATTCAACATTCAAAATGAATGAGGTAATGTTCAAATTGCCCACTGACCTATCCTATTTAGACTACATCTGAAGTATTAGATTTTAGGATTGACGATAATAAACTGAAATACATCCAAAAGGAAGGTAAGCAGTATGGTAAAGAGGGACAGGGAAGGGAGGACTCAAATTCAAACCATACTAACATCAGTTAAGGAAAGTGAGGTTGTTCAGACTTGAGGAAGATGTAGGGGAAATCTGAAAGCTGTCTTCTTCACGTATTTTTTTTTTTAGTTTTTGCAAGGCAATGGGGTTAAGTGGCTTGCCCAAGGCCCTTCTTCAAGTATTTTAAAAGAAGGTGATCAAATGACAAAAGAGTTTAGATTTTTTTCTAAGGGTAAAGTTCATATCTGACTTTATCACATACTAATTGTGTGACCCTAGGCAAATCACTTAATCCTGTTTACTTCAATTTCTTCATCTATAAAATGAGCTGGGGCAAGAAATGGAAAACTACACTAGTATCTCTGTCAAGAAAACTCCAAAAGGGGTTATGAAGAAACAACTGAACAACAACAAAAAAGGGTAGAACCAGGATTAATGGTTGAAGGATATATAGAATATTTTAGCTCAAAATAAAGTACCTAAAGGTTAGAGCTATCCACAAGTGAGATTAGCAGTCTCCAGCATTGGAAGTTTCTGATCATCTAAGGCCTTTAAGAGAGTCTATTATCAATCCCTGTACAGGAGTTTGTACATAGACATTCTGGTTCATGTAGCAATTGGATTGACTGTCCTCTAGGGTTCTTCCCAACTCTGAAATTCCATGTTACAAAGAGTCAAGGAGCTACAAATTTAGACAAATTAATAATAAGGTACTTCAATTATTAATACATTGATTAATGACTGTCAAAATGATATTTGGAAAGTTGTATGTAAGACAAATTACTTCTTCTTCAATAAGCTCAAAAGTAAAGAAAATTCTGAACCTTTGTTCCAATGAGTCAAAAGGAATTACTACTGGAAATATCTGTGGATGGAGCACTATAATAGTAATCACAGTGCCATCAAATCTAATAAAGCCAAAAAGATATATATAATCCAGTTAAATTTTGTCTAGAACAGTAAATTATTATAGAATGTTATGTGAATGAATGAATATGAAAGAATCAGTGGGGGAAAAACAGAATAGATTTTAAAAATCATGCAAAGGAAAACTAAAACCTACTCTAAAGCATCTTGTTAGAAGACCCAAGAATAATGTGTACAGATAAAAAAAAACATCAACACCAGAAAAAACTAATTGGCAGAATAAATATGTCAACCAAAAAGGAGAAAAAGATACCTTTTTGAAAATGGAAACATTGTTTAAGCAACAAGATTCAGGAAACCTACAAAATTTGATTGGACAATTACAAAGAAAGAAGAAAAGAAACTAACAAAAAGAATTCAAAGAGGATTTTGGTAGGAATTCTAAAGTTAGTGATAAAAGGCTGTATAAACAGAAAAATGCAAAAAGCCAGTAAGGACATCTATAAGACCACTTGACAAATATGGTTCAAAAGGGGCATTCAAGTGTGAAAAGGAGATGATGGGGTTATTAAGTACTATGATTCTCTTTGTTACTCTTGTCTAAAGAAGATGCTTAGGAATTTCCTATTTCCTCAGTTGTCTTCTGAGGCAAACACAGATTACAAATGCTAAATCAAGTGGAAAAAACTTTCTACATGTGTTTGCCTATATATTATTATAAGGAGGAGGAATCAAAGAAGATACTAAATTACTAACATCATAGCTCAATTGACACTATTATCTCCAAAGTTACCAATAATCCCTTCAATGCCAAATCTAATGGACTTTTCCCCATTTCTCATTCACCTGGACCCTTCTACAATATATGATATTGTTAAGAAACTTCTTCTCTTGGACACTCTTTCCTTCTGGGTTTTTGTGACACTGCTCTTCCACATTACTACTCATATTTTTTCCTGTCTCCTTTTCAAGATAAGCATTACACTAATGTGTATATATACACCAAGGCTTTGCTCTAGACCTGCTTCTCAATTCTATGATTCTCTCAGTGATTTCATTCAAATCCATGAGTTTAATTTTTATATTTAAGCAAATGAGTCCCAGTTATAAATACTTACTTCTAGTCTTTTTTTTCAGACTGAGGCCCCCAGGAGTAGGAAAGAGATTATTAACAACTAGTAAGTAAAAAGGAAATAAAAGGAGAGGAAAGGAAAGTGAGACCCCAGCTCAAGCTTGGAAGAAGCTTAAAATTCAAAGAGAATGAGATAATAGAAAGTATATTCTAATGGCAGAGTCTATACAAAAGCATGGAGATAGGAGATGAAATGGCAAGTTTGAAGAGAAGCTAGTAAAACAGTTTTGCCAGAGTGTAGAATAATATAAAATAAATATAAAAAATAATGAAAAGGTCTTGGGAACCAGAACATGGAGAACTTTAATCATTAGGTTTAGGAATAAGTATTGCCAAAAGCCAAGAGGGAGACACTGAAGACATTTAAACATGAGAATGCAATAGTCAAAATGGTACCTTAGGAGAATTATTTTGACAGCAGTAGAAATGATGAATTGGAGAGATAAAACAATGAAATAAGCCATACAATTAATTAGTTATTACAACAGTTCATTTGAGAGGTGATCATTTCTGAACATGGAAAATGAGCAGGTGAGCAGAAAGAAGGAAACAGTTGTAAAATATGTGTTGGAGGTAATAATAGGCAAGGTTTTTCAACTGACTGAATATGTGAACAAAGAATCAAAAAAGATTTTGGAATTACAAATTTAAATTATGTTGAAATAATTTATTCCTCATTAAAATGGGAAAGTTTAGAAGAGAAGGGAATTGATGGAGAAAAACATTAAGTTCTGTTTTGATATGTCGATATTGAAAGATTATGAGGCTTTCCATGTGGAGTTATCAATTCAATATTCAGTTTTCAATGAAAGTATTAACTTCAGGAGAGAGATTAGGATTGGTTAGAAATTTTGTGAGTCAGCCACACAGCAACTGATCTTAACATAGCATGTTCTTTGGTTCTTTTGCAATCCTTATCACTTTCTTCTGTATGAAAACCTATGTAGACACTAAAATCTCAGACCTCAGAACTCAACAGAAAAATTGTGATATCTGACTCAGGTAGAGTATAGTAGAAAGATTACCTTTCTCATGGTGGACAAGGGACATTTCTCATAGCCTAAGGCAGCATTAGTGTTTCTAACTCTCATGGAATCCTGTTGGGTCATATTGATTTTTCAGAGCTTGAATTCAGCACAAGTTCATTGAGGGATATAAACACAGAAGAGGCTAAGAAACAACTAATATATATATATATATATATATATATATATGAAGAGAGAGAGAGAGAGAGAGAGAGAATCTATTTAATTGTTTTCTTTTGGTTTTTGCAACATAATGGGTTTAAGTGACTTGCCCAAAGTCACACAGCTAGGTAATTATTAAGTATCTGAGGTTGCATTTGAACTTGGGTCCTCCTGACTCCGGGGTCGGTGCTCCATCCACTTAGCTGCCCCTATCCATTTAAATGTTGTAAAAGACTAACCCAAAGTGTGTGTTTTAAAAGAGAGCCAAGTTGAGATTTAGAGAAATATTTTTATGCTAAATAGTGAACTGACAAAGATTGAGGGAAAAAAGAGTTGAGATTATTCAAAGTGAGTAGTTTTTAATCTGGGATTCGTGAACTTTTTTATTTTAGATAGGTGATAGAGAGAATGTTAGGGAGAGAAAAATGAGAGAGAGAGAGAGAGAGAGAGAGAGAGAGAGAGAGAGAGAGATTGAGAGAGAGAGAGAGAGAGAGAGATTGAGAGATAATAGAGAACTTTTTTCAATACATTTGGTTACCTTTGTAATACTATGAATTTTTATGCATTTTTTTCTGAGAAACTTCACTAGCATACTGAAGGGAACCAAGGTAAAGAATACCTTATAAATGCTAACAGAGACATAGTTCAGGGATGGAGTCAACTAATTCAATTTTATAATTTATCTGGAAGTGGCATCCATAGTGAAATCCCAAAGTTCTCAAATGACTTTAAGCTCTTTGGAGTATTAAAATATTGAAAGAACATTCTGCCAAATACCACAGGTACATTTCATCCAAGAATATGCTAATGAACAGAGAACTTGACAGGTTAGCTATAGTGCAGGCAGAAATAAGGAGATTACTTCAATACTTTGGTGAAATTGCTAGGTGACATAGTGGTTAGAATGCTGGACCTGAAGTCATGAAGAGTTGATTTCAAATTTGTACTTAGATGTTTACTAGTAATGTGAACCTGACTGAGTTACTTAATCTCTGTCTACTTCAATTTCCTCATCTATAAAATAGGCCAGGGTTACTGTGATGATAAAATTGGATATTTGTTAAGCAATCTTCAAACCTTATAATACTATATAAATATTAGGTATTAATAATACCATGCTTAATCAACCAATATTGTTTCATGATTATATAATTTATACACTATAATAAAACTGCACAACAATATTAGTAAAGTTAGATGCAATGCCATTTGGCAGATTACCAAAGTTTCAAATTAAAATATGGCTCCAATGGACCTGACCCTCTATTGCTATTTTGTTGCATTCTATATAATCAATAAATGGCATTAGACAAGACATGTCTTACAATATGATTTGGCAAGAGCACAGAGAGTTTAAAGAGAAATAGTAGACATAACACAAAGGAGAGTTGGGTCAAAATATGGCAGACCTTGCATATCAGACAAAAAATTAGGCTCAATTCAGGTTATGCGGTATCGTTGAAATTTTGGATGGGTCATAAGATGAGAGGTATACTTTAATAATATTTATTTAGGATTAGAGCCAAGCTTGAGGATTAGGGACAGTAATCCATTTGAAATCTCTCAACATTTCCCTCCAAACAAATTTAAAATATTTCCTCAAATAAAAGTTTGGAATGGCAGGCCAACAAAAGGTCAGGATAAGACAGTTAAATGGTATAAGAAAACTTGTGGGGGGAGAGAACAGCTAGATGGCACAGTGGATAGAGCACCAGCCCCAGAATCAGGAGGACCTGAGTTCAAAACCAGCCTCAGACACTTAATAATTATCTAGCTGTGTGACTTTGGGCAAGTCACTTAATCCCACTGCCTTTAATAAATAAAAAAAGTTAAAAAAAGAAAAAACAAAACTTAGGAGATCTGTTACACTGGAGTGGAGTCCTATCTGAAGTATACACTCTTGGTGGCAGCAACAGCAGCCACAATCATAGTTATAACTTCAAAAGCTCTCAGAACAGAGACAGTAAAAAGATCAGACAAACTGATTTAAAAAAAAAGAATACCGGGAACTCATTGTGCCATTGGGTACAGTGGGAACTGATTGGCAATTTTAATGTGTATATGAGGTTCTGGGTCACAGTTCCAGGGCAGGAAAGAGAACCTGCCATTGGTCACAAGGAAGCAAAAACCCCATTGTCAGCTCCAGGATCAAGAGGATCACTAGAACTTGTAGCTGCAAGAGACCATGGGTCCTTACTTGGCAACTACCAGGGCACAGATTAGGAGAACAGGGGGCATCTCCTTGGACCGTACCATCTTAGAAGCACCAAAAACTTGCCCACCCTGAGAATCAGCTCTGAAAACAAAGGCATGAAAAAACTGAAGCTTGGGACAATGCCTTTTTATCCCCTTGCAAAAACCTAAAAAAATTTTTTTAAGTGCAAATGCAAAAATAACTTCAACCAAAACCTTAGATACAAACCCAAGAAGTCCTGAAAAAAAATTTTAAGGTTTTTTTTTTTTGCAAGGCAATGGTGTTAAGTGGCTTGGCCAAGGCCACACAGCTAGATAATTATCGTGTCTGAGGTCAGATTTGAACTCAGGTACTCTTGACTGCAGGGCCAGTGCTCTATCCACTGTACCACCTAGCCACCCAAAGTGCTGAAAATTTTAAAGAGAAAGATAAGAGTAACCGGAGAAAAGTTGGAGAAAGAAAGGAAGGTGATGCAAGAAAATAAGAGAATTAACAGTTTGGTAAAAGAGATTAAAAAAAACTTGAAGAAAATATACCTTAAAAGGCAAAATTGGACAAATTTGGGGGGGGGATACAAAAATTCACTGAAGAAAGGAACTCCTTAAAAATTAAAATTAAGGGGTGGCTAGGTGGCATAGTGGATAAAGCACCGGCCTTGGAGTCAAGAGTACCTGGGTTCAAATCTGGTCTCAGACACTTAATAATTACCTAGCTGTGTGGCCTTGGGCAAGCCACTTAACCCCATTTGCCTTGCCAAAAAAAAAAAAACCTAAAAAAAATTAAAATTAAGCAGGTGGAATTAAAATTAGGCAAGTGAAAGATAATGACTGTGAAACATCAAGGAACAATAGAACAAAATTTTTAAAAAATGTAAAATAGAATTGTGAACTATTTCATCAGAAAAACAACTGACCTTGAAGATAGATCAAGGAGAGAAAATTTAAGAGCTACTATATTTCTTGAAAACCAGGATCAAAAAAGAACCTAGACAATATATTTTAAGAAATTATCAAGGAAAAACTGTTTTGCGATTTTAAATCCAAAGGTTAAATTAGAAATTGAAAGAATTTACTAATCACCTTCTGAAAGAGATCCCAAAATAAAAATTCCCAGAATATTATGATCAAAATCCATTTTTCCATTACTACTTTCAACATTATAGATGTGTTTATCTTCTTACATAGATCAAGTAGAAAATATTACAAGTAGGCAAAAGGAAGTAATTCAAATATCATGGAGCCACAGTCAGGATCATTTAAGATTTAGTTGTGTCTTTGTTAAAGGAATGAAAGGTATGGAATGCAATATTCCCAAAGACAAAGGAGCAAGGATTATAACCAAGAACAATGTACTCAGCAAAACTTAGGGGGGACACAGGGGAGTGGAAGAGAGAGATGGACATTTAATGAAATATAGAACTCTCAAGATTTCCTGATAAAAAGATCAAAACCAAACAGCAAATATGACATTAAAACACAAGACTCAAAAGAAGTATAAAATAGTAAATATGAAAGAGCAATCATAAAGGGCTCAATAAATTTAAATATTCCTCTATGGAAAGATAATTCATATAATTTCTAAGAACTTTATCACTTTAGGGCAGTTTAAAGTAGTTTATAGAGACAAGGGGCATGAATATGAGTCTATTATATTGGAATGGTCTTCAAAGAAATGAAGGAATGAGAAAGAAGGATGCACTAGGAGAAAGAAGAATGGAGAAATTTTTCTCACATGAAAAAAGAACTGTAAGGAAAAAACTTGAGGGGGAAATGGCAGAATGGGTAATACTTGAACAAAAAGGTAGAAAATTTGGAACTCAAATTTTAACAAGAAAAGAATTACAAAATCAATAATTTTTAAAATTTAAGAAGATAAACTCATCTGTAACGTTAAGAGTAGTGATGGAAAAAGTAGACAATCATAAAAAGCATCAGTCAGAAATAAGAAAATAGCATATTAAATGCAAAGATCAGACACTGAGGAAGATCAGAGAATTAAAGATGAGTAAAGATGACTTGGATGGTGGTAATGGGGAAGGGAAGATAGGAGAAGGAATGGGTTTTTTTTTTTAGTTTTTGTTTCTTTGGGGTTTTTTGGAGGGTGAATGGATAATACTTTGTCTAGCTCCACCTATGTTTGCTATGCTGATTGATGAATTTCTATCTGAGTCCACCATTTCATTAAAAACCCAGGACATAATTACCTCATTGAGGGTAACTCCTCATTCTCTAGTCCAGGTATGTCCAAACCAAGGCCACAGGCCACTCAAAGCCCATTCATGTGAACTGTGTCATGGAACCAGAGAATAAAGGAATGAGTGAGCACATATACCAATGTTGCAACATCACAAACCATCTTAACTCAACTAAAACAATACAACTTTTTTTCCCCTGACATTGTGCAATCTCACAACTGTCAGAGATTTTCTGGTTTACAAAATACATGCACATAGGAATTAGTATCTTTATTTTAAAATGTTGTATGACTCATCATATAATGGACAACTTTATTATATGTATCATTAATTACTATTTTGTAACAGAACTTTAAGAATAGATTTCAAGATTTTAGATAGCATCTCAGTATATTTGCTACTTCATTCTCAACTGATACCAAACTGTTTCCCACAAACTTGCAAATAGAATACGTAGAATTACAATCAATGTTCAACTCAAAGTGCCTTTATTGGATGTTTATAGGTTGTCCTTGCCTAAAGAAAAATATATGACATTTCACAAATATGTTCTGTTCATGATGTCTCTTTTGGAGAATACGTATATTTGCAATCAACTTATTTTCCCCTCTGAAACATACAAAAAGTAAAAAAGAAGAAAAATTTCAAATGAGCATCTTGAAAATATTCTTCACATTGGTACAACCTCTAACAAACCAGATATACATGCACTTATATCAAAAAAGCAACTCAATGTTCATATTAAAAATAGCATGTTCTTATTTTTTGTTTAAAAGGTAACTGTTTTATTATATTTTATTATACTTTAATAAATGTATTATTATATATTTTATATTTTATTATTATAGTCATTGGTAATATGGTTTACATTGTAATTATAAACAAATATTAAACACTATCTGTGATCCTTGACAAGTTTTTGTTGGATGATACAGCCCAGAAGAGCTAAAAGGCTGTTCACCTATGCTCTAGACTTTACAACATTCACACCAGCTAGTCTTGCATGCATGTATGCATGCATGCAAGACTATGCCACACACACACACACACACACACACACACACACACACACACACACACATTCTAGTTCCCCTTTATATATTGTTTCCCCCCATTTGAATGTAAGCTCCTTAAAAGTAGGGACTGCCTTTTGGTGTTTGAATATATATATCCTCCACATTTAACATAGTGTATTGCAAGTAATAAGAATTTAATAAATACTTTATTTATCTATTATGTAGGGAGAGCCTTTTAAAATAAAAATCTTCAGTCTGGAAACACATACATTGAGAAGATATTTGTAAGCATATACTTATAAAATCAATAATAGTTGGATAAACATGGACTTATTCTAGAACACTGTGATGAGAAAGAAGTCCTTGAAAACCAGAGAAGGGAAAAATAAGGTGGTATAATGAAAAGAGAATTGGTTTTAAATCAGAAGATCTTGATTCAAGTCTTGATTCTACCATTTACAATCCTTTTTGTCTTAGACTCTTTGAGTTTTCAGAATCTCATCTGTAAAATGGGGGAGATGAAAAAAGGTTTAATAATTAAAAATGAAAATGAGGGGAGGTTAGGTGGTACAGTGGATAGAGCACCAGCCCTGGAGTCAGGAATGCCTGAGTTCAAATCCAGCCTCAGACACTTAATAATTACCTAGCTGTGTGGTCTTGAGCAAGCCACTTAATCACTCTGCCTTGCAAAAAAAAAAAATGAATATGAAGGAGGTGAAATAGATGTTTACTAATGTCCCTTCCAGCTCTAATTCCTTTGTTCTCATCATTCTCCCCATATTGGACTTGAGTATATGATAGAATTGAAAAAGTAAACTTGTAGTTAGGAGATCTGGCCTGTGAAGTAGGGGAATCATCTAGCCTCTCTGCATTTTCTGATGTGTCAAAGAAGATGATACAAGGTTGGGAATTCTTTCCAATTCTAAAATTCTGTGATTCTCTAATTAAAGTAAATGTATATAGCACATTATCCCTTGAATGAAACAGGATAAAATATGAGACTTAAATGAATTTCATATAATAAATCATTATCAAATATGATAAAATTAGGAATACATTGAGGTACATTCCATTGATTTTTTTTAATCTTGATACCAAGAAATGTACTCATGCTATTCTACAAAACACTCCGTTGATGTCAGTCATTGATGAATCTGAATGAAATGTGAATCTGACTAAATGTAACATTTATTATGTTCTAAAGGGCAAGGTGATTTGCATTGTAACCTTCCCTTCCATCTTACTGTCTTGACTAAGCTTTAATATCTTCAAGGGTGAGAGTTGACTGGATAATGGAGAGAGAGAGAGAATGAAACAGTATCATGTCAAAATGAAACTATGCTAGTTCTATTTTGGAAAGGACAAAGAAGGAAAAATAGAAATTAAATATCAAGGTAATAAAAAGTTTATAATAGTTTGTGAAGATAAAACTTGTATAACTGTTAAATGGGACACTGTCAAATAGATTAATTAGTTAACATTTGAAAAGTGCATTGAAGAAGAAAATTGCCAAATAAGGACTACACGTAGCAGTTAATTTCTTATCCTTTATAACTTGATGAATAAGAAACTAGTCAATGAGTAAGTCGACTAATTTGCAGGAATGCAGAAAAGACCTTCTGGCCCCTGGAGGCAAGGGTTACCACTGTTGCACTCAGTGAACCTAGCATGATGACCAGCAGAGATGCTGAAGATGAGGGAGGCTGACTGGTTCAGTTCTGAGCCATCGGCAGTTGAGTAGCACTGCACCAGTGATGCAGAGGCAGTTACAGCAATGTTGAAGAAGAGGGTGAAGGGGAGCAGGAAAGACTATTTCAGGGATTTTGAGTTTCTAGGTGGTCTGGATGACCCACAAAAGAAGACTAAGACCTGTATATGTCTTCAGGGTTATGGGAGGACTCCCATCTCATTTGTCTGTTTTTTCTGAGGAACAACTTTCCAAATGATGACATGTCTTTATGTCTCTTCGCAGGCATGTTGGCCCATACAAAAGCAGTCAGGAAAGAGTATGTATCTCTGTGTTTCTCTCCTTTGTTTGATGACTTGTGGTAGTTTGGTCTCTATCTAGGAAAGGGTTCCAGTAAGGACTGAGTCTGTGATGAGATGACCTTTCAGAAGAAGCTTTAGCTTTTTTTCTAATTAAGTTTGTTTTGAGATACATGTTGAAAGTATGTTTTAGAGTCCAGACATTAATAACTTGTCTTGTATGAAAAGACTTTATTTTCTAGGATTCTTGGGATGATTATAAATGCTGAGTCAATAATCAATCATCAAGCATTTGTTAAGTCCTTATTAGAGACCAGACATCACTAGGCACTGAAGATATAAAGACATAAAATGAAAGTTTCTTTCTTTGTTGATTGTACTTACATTCTATCAAGGGAGACAATTTGTGTTTGAGTGTGTGTACAAAATAAACACTAGGTGATTTTGATTGGGAAGACACTACTATTGGAGAGATAAAGAAAGCCTCTATATAGAAATGATATCTGAGCTGAGTTTTGAAGTGAAATAGGAAATCTAAATATCCTGCAGCAATTTCTAGAATCCTACTATTCCCTACTGTTCTAATTCCTCAGAACTCTCTTAGTCCTTAAATATGCTTTGAGTCTCACCTAAGACCAGAATGGTTAGGTTTAATATTGACCTGTAAAGATGGTTCAGATAATTATTTAGATTTTAATGACAAGATTATCAGTTTCAATGAATGGATAAATAGTAGTGTCACTGCCAAAAGGAGGGAATTAAGGGAGAGTTGTTTTGAAAGTTTCAGATGGTTAAGATAAAACAGAAATGTTCAATAGTTAATATATGGACCTGGAACTTAGTTGTAAACTTGAGATATATATCTGGATATAGTTGAAACTAAGAGAACAGATGAGCCTCTAGGGGGAAAAAATGCAAGGAGGGATCATGGTGCTAAAGTTTGAGTTTTAGTAAGAAAAAGTAAGCAAAAATAAATAAATAGATAAATAAATAAATAAAATTAGTGTAAATAAAAGTTAGTATTGGTACCGGCATTACATGGCTTTATTTCTTGGTTTTCTTCCCTTATCTTCAAGTTCCAATCATGTAAAGGGTTTCCCTGGCCTCAAAGAGAGAAAATGAAGATGTTTGAAAATCTTAGAAAGCACTTTGTAACCAGTTTCTTCATATTTATTTAAGCATACCTGCTCCAGTAACCAAATCAGTTTCTCAGGTTTGCTTCTTCTTTATGCAAACTTTTATATGAAAATTTGAAGTCAAACTCCATACATATCTCTAACCATTAATCCAGACTTGCTATGCTTTCATTCAAGAGTGGAACCTCTGTTCAAATAAATTTTGCCTGAACAGGAAGCTGTCCTCCCAGTTTCCTATTATACTTCAGTCTTTCTTTTTATCTTGTGCTTTGGGGATAGATAAAACTATAAAGAACAGAAACAACCTCTACTCTCATGGAGCTTACTTTCAATCTGTCACTTGACAAGACTTGGCTCATCATTCTCATGACAACAACTGTACACATCTTTGGCTGAATGGAAAGAGTGTTTGACTTGAAGATGGGAAAGGTTGAGATTGAATCTTATTTTTGACACTGACTAGCTTAAGTTACTTTAAACAAAATTATTTTATATACCTGAATCACAATTTTTTTATATATATAAAACAGGGGTAAGGAAAGTTGGGAAGGGAATATTTATATAATACCTACTATGTTCCAGAAACTACATTAAACTATTTACAAACACTACCTCATTTAATCCTCACAACACTGAGCGATGACATTATGATCCCTCTTTTATTATTGAGGAAATTAAGGCAAACAGGGGTTAAGAGACTTACCCAATGTCACACATCAAGTTAGTTTCTGAGGCCACATTTGAATCTAGGTCTTCTTGACACCAGAACAGCTAGATGACACTAGATCTAGTGCTGGATCTGGAATCAGGAAAATTCATCTTCATGAGTTCAAATCTGACCTCAGATACTTAACTAGCTATGTAACCCTGGGTAAGTCACTTAACCCTGTTTGCCATAGTTCCTCATCTGTAAAATAAGCTGGAGAAGGAAATGGCAGACTACTATAGTATCTTTGCAAAGAAAATCCTAAAAGGAGTCATAAGGGAGTTGGACATGATAGAAAGAAAAAAGAAACTTCTATCCACTGTGTCACCTGAGTGTCTTTATCTAATTAGAGACAGTAAAAGTATAGTGGATAGAGAGTTAAAATAGAGAGTTTGAATTTTATCCTTGCCATAATTCAGGACCCTATGATACTCTTTAAGATCATAAATTGCAATTCATTTGCATTGGTAGAAATTTCTCACTGAGATCTCCCTACACCAACAAGATCATAGATCCATTCAAAAAACAACCCTATCTGGTAGTCTATTTTGAAACTCAAATAAGTCAATGTATAAAAAGCATTTTGTAAATCTTAAAGCTTTCCATAGTAATATTCTGGGAGATGAAGTAGCAACTTGTTTTCACTGGGGATATGGAACTTCCAAAAAGGAAATGCCTTCAAGTCATTAAGATTGGAAATGCATCTATAACATATAATTCTAGAACAGGAATTCTTAACCTTTTTGGTCTTTCTCCTGGTGAGGCCTATGGACTCCTCCAAATAAGGGTTTTAAAGGGACAAAATAAAATACATAGGATTACAAGGGAAACCATTTACATTGAACTATAGTTATCTAAAAAAAAATTTTTTTTTAATCCACAAACATCAAGAAACCAGGGTTGGGGTCAGGGGTTATGGGGGCAGGGGCAGGGGGAGGGGGGACAGGAGGAAAGAGAAAGAGATAAATGAAGAATTATTTATCCATGGTCACAGAGTTAGTATGTGTCAGAGACAGGACCCGAAAGTAGATCTTCTTGACTCTAATGCATCTCCTATCCACTATACTGCATTGAATCTCCTTATTTTAACTCTTAATAAACTGAACATGTGATTTTCATTTCAGTCTTTGCAGTATCAAATAGTAGATTGCGCATCAAACTTTAGCTGCTGTAATCAACAGATAAAAAGACTTGACTTCATTCTTGTTCTTCCCCAAATCCTGTCCCCTACAGCCACTTCCCAAACTATCGATTTCAATGCCATAAGGCAATAACTGAGCTGTTGAAATGAGAGAAAAATTTGCTAAATTTTGGAATAAGAAGTTTGTGAAATATAAATTAAAATTTTGGTTATGTGAAATGTAAAGGTAATATGCTTGATTGAAACACATTTCTATGTGATATATGATAATATGTCTATACCATTTCTAGTGACAGCATAATATGTCATTTATGGGGTAGCTAGGTTGCATAATGGATAGAATTCTGGGCCTGGAATCCAGAACAGGAAGATCTAAATTCAAATGTAGCCTCAGACATTATCTGTGTGGTCTAAGCCACTTGATTCTCTTTGCCTCAGTTTCCTCATCTACAAAATGAACTGAAAAAGGAAATGACAAACCACTCCAGTACATTTACCAAGTAAACCCCAAATGGGGTTTTAAGGAGTCAGATAAGACTAAAACCATTAATTAACATCATTCATAGCTAAAGCATTTTACCAAAAGAAAATATTTATAGGCTATAACATTGCAGTTAGTCATGACAGAGCTCGTTTTATGTTTTTCTAATGCTATTTCTTCATCACATAAATACAATGATGGCAATACTGAATGCATAGTGTGTACAGTAGGCATTTAATAAAAGTTTATTGAATCCAATTGATTTGAAAAGGAGGCAAGCAGTTGAAGACATAAACTTAAAATGTCTTGGACATTTCCGGAGTGTAGTTTAAAAAAGAATTGTTGCATTTCTACAGACTTTTACATCTCTCTTGGTATATAAATAAAGGAATACCCTTAATCTTCTTCTTTATAGCTATCAGTGATTTGCTCTTGAAGTAGAATCATAGTTTCAATGCTATATAATATTTTTAATGGATTACTGTTAGTGAGAACTGTGGTGTTTTGAAACTTACTCTAAAGCAATTTAGATTTCTTAATAAATCTTCTAAGAAAGAGGTGTGTGAAGTAAAGACTGACAAATTGCTTTCCATGGCGGGGGAGTAAGATTGGGGGGAAAAATTGTAAAACTCAAATAATATCTTTAATAAAAATTAATTTAAAAAATAAATAAAAAAGAGGTGTGTGTGATCCTTTGGTAAAGAATTCTAATTTTTTGACTCTCCCTTCTTACTAACAAGCTGAACTGACTATAAATAATGAGGCAAGCAAGGAAAAAAAAGGCTTGAGAGGAATATCTCTACCCTTGAGTTTAAAAAAAATTATAGACCATAAAATGTTGAAGTTGGAATGAAACTTACAGAACACATTCATTACTGTGCCCTCATTTCACAGATGAGATGACTAAAGATTGAATAGGTGAAGTTGTAAAATATCACACAGCTAGTTGCTGGCAGAACTGGAAATTGAAGCCATGTTTCCTAATTCCCAAAATAGCGTTCTTTCTGGTATGATACTTGATCTCATAGGACCTAAAGCACCCAAGGAATCAAACTATGCAAACCATGTCTGCAGTATAAAGCTCATCGAAGCTCAACTTCTTTGAATACCTTGGATAGCTTTAAAATAGTGACTTAGTAGTCATTTTCTCTCTTATTAATCTCTCTGTTCCTCTCTCCCTATCTGCTTAAACTCCCTCCCATCTGATCCCTTTCCCTCCTAAAAGTAGAACATATGAAAATTTTTTTAATCATATTAATGATAGTATAATTCTCCAAAAGGAGTAAAGTACAAGAGAAGTTGACTACCATTCTAGAACCCAGTTTTGATCAACAAGAAACCATGAGTCGAAGAAATGATGGGAATGTTGCTAATGGGATCCGGGGTAAGCAGGTAAGCATAGGAATTTAGTAGTCACTGAAAGACAATGAATTTGGGGGCTCTGTCTGGGATGTTAAAACTGCTCAGGATTTTATTATGAAATATAGTAAAATAAACAGGTTAAAGAAACTTTTCCTCCTGAAAAGTCAACAAGCACTTAAGACAGAGTGAATAAAAAAAGGCTGGGCAGAGACTGAGACTGAGACAGGTAGAGGGGGATAAGGAAAGATAGTCAGAGAGAGAGAGAGCTGACTGGACTAGAGAGAGAGAGGGTTGGTCCAGAATGAAGATGTCTTGCCCCCTTAGCTGGGCACTGAAGGCAAAAGGGAACTCCCTCCCTCCTTTAGAAATGAGGAGATAGGATGTAGAGGGCCAGCCCCTGAGAGTGAATTAGACATATCCTTGGTGATCTTTTCCATCAAAGATATGTATGTATTATTGCTCATTATATGGATTTGTTGGCTCTCCAGTGAACCCTGACCTGGGATAATCTGTGGCTTCGAAGGTGGTTGTAAAGGCTTTTCTGCTAGAGAAGTATGCAGATCTCTAAGAATAAATATTGTAAATTTACCCACGAAATTGTGAAACTGGGTGTCCTTTAACCAGTCATTCCTGAGAAAAGTTTTTGTTATAAAAAGTCTGGGTTTCCAAAAATAAACTTAGTAGATTCTTACATCCCAACATGGCATGTTTGAGTACATTTCTACTCAACCTGACCCTTCTAAGTTTATGTCCAGACCCACACCAGGGGGTGATAACAGGATACGAATTTTACATTAAACATGAAATAATAGGAGTGAAATTACATCTCAATACCCTTAACAAGACTCCCAGATTTTAACAGCATTAAAAGATTACAGATTTTGTTTCTGCTACATTCATAATTCTCTCCATCAGGAACACTGACTAGGGAGAAGTGGGAATGTAGAAATAGCCATTCGATTGGCGATTTTATAACAGAGAGGGCATTATCTAGCCATACCTTAAAAATGCTTTTGCAGTTTTCAAAATATATAGAGAAAGAATAAACCTCTCACATTCTGTACTGAAAATCACCCCCAAAAGGATAAGAAAACTTCATGAATGAAATTCTAAAGACAAGGACTTCCAGAGTAGAACCAAGATGGTGAGCTAAGCTGCTCTCAGAGCCTTTCTCTATTAAAGATACATGAAGCCTCTACTCACCCTACAGATTCCACCAAGAAAAAGAGAAGATTCAAAGAAGTTTTCAACTGCAGACATTGTGGAGTGAAGTTCTATCTTCTTTAGGGGAAAAGGGGAAGAAAAGTCCAGGAGGTGGGAGAGTCGGAAAGCTAGTGGGATGCTTTTATCCAAGTGCAATCCAGGTCCTGACAGCTTAATAATAACAGAGGTCCTGGCAGCTGCATAGCCAGCAGGGATGATCCCAATCCCAACAAAATCTTAATCATGAAATACCAGGGTAAAAGACAAGGACTGGGTTGGGAACAATCCTCTGTTAAGTCAGAACCTAGGCATAAAAGGGGGAGGAACCTCTGCAAAAGCAAGGCCTGGATGGCATAGGCAACATCTTGGCCAACAACAAGCCAGGGATCAGAACCCAGCCCCAGAAAAATAAAAGCTTGGATGTATACTCCATATACCCCAGGAGCAGAAGTAAACAAAGATGAGCAAAAAAAACATAAAAGAGCATTCACTATCAAAAACTACTTCACAGATAAAGATAACAGCAATGCCATGTCTGAAGAAGAAAGCTGTGAAAAATCACTCACAGGAGAAGTATCAAAACAGTCTATCAATTGGACTCAAATATAATACTTCATTGAAGAGCTTTAAAAAGAATTTAAAAACCAAAGAAGAGAGGAAGAAGAAAAATGGAAAAAAAGAAATGAAAGTCACACAGGAAAACTGAAAAATTGACAAGAGAATTCAACACCTTTAAAAAGGAAACAAAAAAAGATAATTGAAGAAAATAAAATCCTAAAAATTAGAACTGAACAATTAGAAACCAAAGAATCTACAAGACAAAAAGATTACATCAAACAATATAAAAAAGCTGAAAAAATTGAAAAAAATGTAAAGTACCTTCTAAGGAAAACAGATCCAGAAAGGACAGTCTACGAATCATTGGACTATTAGAAAGCCTGGACAACTAAAGAACCTGGAAAACATCATACAAAAAATTATAAGAGAAAATTGCCCCAATCTACTAGAACAAGATAACAAAATAATATTTGAAAGAATCCACAAAACTGCTCCAGAATTTCAGAACTCTCAAATAAAAAAAAAATATTGCAAACAGCAAAAAGAAAACAATTCAAATACAAAGGAAACACAGACTAACATAGGTCCTATCAGGCTCAACAATGAAGGTTTAGAAGAACTGGAATAACACATAATTTGGAGAGCTAAGGACCTGGGATTACAACTCATCATATATTGTCAGGGAAAACAATGGACTTCCAGAGGACTTCCAGAATTTCCTGACGCAAAGACCAGAACTGAATTCAATCACCAAATCCCTGACTAAAGACTTACATAAAAAAGGTAAATGAAAAAGGAACCTGAAGAGACAAAACTGTTTTAAATAAATGTGGGTCCCTAAAAGGGAAGACAACAATTCTAACTCATTAGAACTTTACTTCTCTAAGAATAATTAGAGAGTAGAATATAATTAAAGAGAATGAACCTAAAAGATATGGGTTTAATTGGATCTTGTTGCTTAGCTGAAGGGGTCCAAGATTACATCACTATTTCTGAAACAAAAAGCCTTGAAAAAAAAAGCAGGAGTATTATTTTCACTTAAGTATCTCATTGTATCTTGACTCACTTGACTCACTAAGCACCTTGTCTAATTCGGGTATCATAAACTGCAAGAACCTGAGACAGTGTCTCTCTTACTTACAATCATTTGTAATGTTCTCACCTGAGACCTCCAGAACCTCCCAGTATTTTAAGCATCATAAACTGTGAGGACCTGAGCCAGTATCACTAATAATTACAATCATTTGTAAAGTTCTCAGATGAAAACCTCCAGAGCCTCCCAGGACTGAGAGATCTTCATGATTCTTTCAGTTAATTAGATTAGGATTTGAATTAACCAGTACTTCACTAAGCAAGGTGTTAAGTACCTTGGGTGGGGAGGGGAGGTAAAGTGGGAGACACATTAGACCTTGATTCATTTAACAAGGTGTTAAATTCATTGGGGGAGGGGGCAGCCGGTAAAGTGAGAAAGACAATAGACTCTGGACCATTTAAAAAGGTATTAAATACTGTGGGAGAGGAGGGGGAGGCAAAGTATGAAAGAAAATAGACCTGGGGGAGGAACAAAAATAGTTCAAGAAATGATATGGCTTTGGATGATACTCTGGCTTGTGAGGAGGATTGTGTGTACTTGAAAGATACTTGAAGGAGGTAAGATAAAAAAATGATTATAATTGTAATTTGATGCAATTTTGAGTCAATGCTGCTTATCAAGCAATCAAGTAAACAATCTATGACAATATCTTGATAACAATCGGAACTTATCAAACAATCTAATAACTGAACTGTTATTGATAATACTTGATTAATAATATTAAAGCACCAAAGGAAGAGGTACAAAGATTTATAATTTTATTTTTGTTTATTTTTTTTTAGGTTTTTGCAGGGCATATGGGGTTAAGTGGCTTGCCCAAGGCCACACAGCTAGGTAATTATTAAGTGTCTGAGACCAGATTTGAACCCAGGTACTCCTGACTCCAGGGCCAGTGCTGTGCCACCTAGCTGCCCCAAAGATTTATAATTTTAAAGAGAAAGAAGGGAGGATGTGAATACTGAGTAAATTCTATTCAATAGATTTAGCCCAGTGAGGAAATAAGATACATTCCCACTTGGGTTTAAAAATCTCACTTAATCTACAGGGAAGGGGGGGACTGGGAACAGGGAAAGATAAGGGAAGAAGGGACTGATAAAAGAGAAGGGAAGGAATAAATGAAAACAAAGTTAAATTTTTAAAAGAAAAATCAAAAGGGAAACGTAGTAAAATTTTGGTGAGGAAAAATAAGAGAAAAGGAAAGAGATAAATATAAATGAGGAAAGATAGCATGGAGGGAAATACAGAATTAGTAATCTTAACTGTAAATGTGAATGAATGGGATGAACTGTCCCATAAAATGGAAACAGATAGCAGACTGGATTAAAAACCAGAATCCTACAATATGTTGTTTACAAGAAACACATTTGAAGCAGAAAAATACACACAGGGTAAAGGAAAAAGATTGGAGCAAAATATATTATGCCCCAATGGAAGTAAAAAAAAAATTGGTGTAGCAATCCTAATCTCAGACAAAGTAAAAGCAAAAATCAATCTCATTAAATGGGATAAGGAAGAAAACTCCATCTTCTTAAAAGGCACCATTGGTAATGAAGCTATATCATTACTAATTATATATGCACCTAGTGGCATAGCATTCAGATTCCTAGAGGAAAAGCTGAGTGAATTACGAGATAAAGAGCAAAACTTTAAAAATGGAAGACCTCAATCTTCCTCTCTCAGAACTAGATAAATCTAATAACAAAATAAACAAGAAGGAAGTTATTTAGATGAATGAAATTTTAGAAAACTTAGATATGATAGACCTCTGGAGAAAACTTAATGGGGGATAGAAAAGAATATTCCTTTTTTTCAGCAGTACATGGCACCATCACCAAAACTTGTCATATACTAAGGCACAAAAACCTTAAAATCAAATGTAGAAAGGCAAAAATAATAAATACACACTTCTCAGACCATGATACAATAAATATTGCATATAATAAAGGGTCAGGAAAAGATAAACCAAGAACTAATTGGAAATTAAATAACTTTATCTTAAATAATGGGTGGATCAAACAGCAAATAATAGAAATAATCAGTAATTATATCAAAATTTATGGGATGTAGTCAAAGTAGTTTTGAGGGGAAACTTTATATCTCTAAATGCCTATATGAATAAAATAGAAAAAAGAGGAGATCAATGAATTGGGTATGCAACTAAAAAAGGTAGAAAAAGAGCAAATTAAATGCCCCCAATTAAATGCCATATTAGAAATTCTGAAAATCAAGGAAGAGTGTAATAAAATGGAAAGCAAGAAAACCATTGATCTCATAAATAAAACTAAGAGCTGCTTTTATGAAAAAGTCAATAAAATTAACAAACTTCTGGATAATCTGATTTAAAAAAAGAAAGAAAATAACAAATTACCAGTATCAAACATGAGAAGGGTGAAACAACCACCAGTGAGGAGGAAATTAAGGAGATAATAACTATATGCCAAGAAATTGTATAATCTGAGTGAAATGGATGAATATTTACAAAAATACAAACTGCCCAGATTAACAGAAGAGTCATTAAATTACTTAACCCCATTTTAGAAAAAGAAATTGAAGAAATTGTGAATAAACTCCCTAAGGAAAAAGCCTGCAGGTCCAGATGGATTTACAAGTAAATTCTACCAAGCATTTAAGGAACAATTAATTCCTATTCTGTTAGGCACTGTTGTGTGTGGGAGCACTGTAAACTATCACCACCTAGTACCCTTGAGCACCAGAGTCTTATTTTAGTAAGTGCCATGGGAATAGGAGTGGATTAGAAACTGGAGAGGGGGCAGAGCCAAGATGGCAACAAGAATGGATCCTCTCTTAGGTGCTTTCTCATAAAACTCATAAACTAAGGACTCTAACTAAATTTTCTAGAGACAGAACCCACAGAGGGACCAAGTGAGGCAGTTCTCCTACTCAAGGTAACCTGGAAAAGAGCAGAAAGGCTCTGCCCCTCAGGTTCGGAGGGGCTCCCGTCAGAGGGGTGGCTTGCCAGAGTGAAAGAACTTCAGCCTCCCGGAGGCAGCCCCAAGGTACTGGAAGCCATGGCTCACAGCAGCAGGGGAGTTTCCTGAGCTACACCCCCGGGGAGCATCGGGCACAAATTGGGGGAACAGTGGAGGGGGGACCTCTACCAGAGCAGACACGTGAAGCCCAGCCCTCAGGACACACAGACAGCAGCATGGCCAGTGCCCCCAAGTTCCAGGAAACAAAAGCAGTCAGAGCTGGTAAGCAGGAGCCCCCGGGCATAAGCCCATTGAACCTAGGGAGGGGAGTGAAAAGAGAGAGAGACTGAGGAGCTCTGTCCTCTTCCCTGGAACAGGACTCTGGGGCTTTGAACACATTCAGATCCTGATTGCAGTCTAGCCCCCCCCCCAGTAGAACAGCAGGGCCCCCCCCACCTCAGCCCCGTGGCAGAGGGGGGCGTATATGGTCATTCACAGACCAGGAGGGAGAACAGAGCCTCATACACTGAGACCCTTGTGGGAGTGTCCCAAAAGCTCAGGAAGCACCCCCCAAAATAGGCTAAGGCTGGGGAAATGAGCAAGCAAAGAAAAAAGAGGAACACCACTGAGAAATATTTTGCATATGAGCCCAAGAAGGATCAAAATACTCAGTCTGAAGATGAGGAAGAACAAGCTCCTGCATCTAAAGACTCCAAGAAAAGCAGAAATTAGGCTCAGGCTATGTCAGAGCTCAAAAAAGACTTTGAAAATCAAATGAGGGAGTTAGAAGAAAAACAGGGAAAAGAAATGAGAGAGATGCGGGAAAAACATGAAAATGAAGTCAGCAGCCTAGTCAAGGAAATCCAAAAATTGCTGAAGAAAATAGCATGCTAAAAACCAGCTTAGGTCAATTGGATAAAACAATTCAAAAAGTTATTGAGGAGAAGAATGCTTTAAAAAGCAAAATTGGCCAGATGGAAAAAGAGATAAGAAAACTATCTGAGGAGAACAAATCCTTCAGACAAAGGATAGAATTCAAGGAGATTGATGAATTTACCAGAAATCAGGAATCAATACTTCAAAACCAAAAAAATGAAAAATTAGAAGAAAATGTGAAATATCTCATTGAAAAAACAACTGATATGGAAAACAGACTTAGGAAAGATAATTTAAAAATTATTGGAATAGCTGAAAGTCATGATCAGGAAAAGAGCCTTGACATCATTTTCAAAGAGTTACTACAGGAAAATTGCCCTGATATTCTAGAAGCAGAGGGCAAAATAGAAATAGAGAGAATCCACTGATCCCCCCGAGAAAGAGATCCCAAAAAACCAACCCCTGGGAATATTATAGCCAAGTTCCAGAACTCCCAAGTCAAAGAGAAAATATTACAAGCAGCCAGAAGGACACAGTTCAAATACTTGGAGCTGCAGTCAAGATCACACAGGACTTAGCAGCATCTACACTGGAAACTCATAGGGCTTGGAATATAATATACCGGAAGGCAAAAGAGCTTAGAATGCAACCGAGAATCAACTACCCAGCAAGGCTGAATGTCCTCTTCCAGGGAAAAAGATGGACTTTCAATGAACCAGGGGAATTTCAAATGTTCCTGTTGGAATTGGCCAGAACTGAACAGAAGGTTTGATCTTCAGATACAGGACTCAGGTGAATCATAGAGATTGGAGGAGAAGGGGAAAATATGAGGGATTTGATGATGAACTGCATGTATTCCTGCATAGAAAAATGACACTAATAATACTCATATGAACCTTCTCAGTTAATAGAGCAGGTAGAGGGAGCTTTTATAGTTGAAGCACAGGAGAAAGCTGAATTTGAAGATAAAATATGGTGCAAAAATGGAGTCAATAGAAAAAAGGGAAAGAAAATGGGAGAAAGAAAAAGAAGAGGGGGAATAGTCCAAGATATTTCACATAATAAGATTTTTTTATTACAATGAGCTATTGCAATGATATGGAAGGGGGGAAGGCAAGGGAGAATGAGGGAACCTTCACTCTCATCAGAGGTGGCTAGGAGAGGAAACAGCATATATACTCAATGGGGTATAGACATCTGGAGTAAGAAGTGGGGGGAAAGGGGGAAGGGGGGGATGTGAGTGATGGAGGAGAGGATGGACCATGGCAGGAGAGTGGTCAGATATAACACATTTTCTTTTTTACTTTTTGCAAGAGGCTGGGATTGGATGACCTGTCTGGGACCATAGGGCCAGGTGGATACTGGGCCTAAGGAGTGGTATGGGGGGCTCAGGGCCTCTTGGCCCCAGAGCCGGAGATCTATCTGCTGCACCACTCAGCTACCCTACAGCAAAGTCAGAGTGAAAGGAGAGAGAAAACATAGTACATGGTAGTGGAGAAATATGAAAGGAGGTAGTTGCTATCAGCAATGGCAACGGTGGAAAAATATGGAAGTAACTTTTGCCATGGACTTATCATAAAGAATGTGATCCACCTGCGACAGAGTTGTTTGTTGTTGGAACAAAGACTCAAGCACATTTTTTATTATTATTATTTGGGGGGGGTGCAGGGCAGATAGAGCTGGGTGGCCTGCCTGGGGCCACATAGCAGGGTGATCATTGGGTGTCTGAGGCCAGATTTGGACCCGGGTGCTCCTGGCTCAAGGGCCAATGCTCTGTCCACCACCCAGCCACCCCTACTATTATTACTACTTTATTTTATTTTGGGTCTTTTTTTCTTTTTCTTTTTTTTGCTTTTTGCAGGGCAGTGGGGTTCGGGTGGCTTGCATGTCACACAGCTGGGTGATTGTTGGGTGTACAGGGCAAGATGTGGGCTTTGGTGTTAATGGCTCCAGGGCTGGTGCTCCATCCATTGTACCACCTGGCCATACCTACAATTATTACTATTATTTTTTTATTTTAATTTTTTTCTCTCCCCTTTACTTTATCGCTCAAGCAAGTCTATATTTATGGGGGGAGGGGGTATTTCATTTACTCTTAAACAAGAATATTTTATTAATGTAAAAAAACATTATTTGTACAAAATGAGAATAAATATTAAATAAAAAAGAAAACAAATCAAACAAAAAAAAGAAACTGGAAGAGATATTTAAGCACTTGTGTTTTGTTGAATAAACAGAGTACTTGGGGATCTTGGAGAACTTGTCATCCTTGTCTCCCCTGTCTCCCTTGTCTCCTGCCCATTCAAACCTGGGAAAGATTGAGGGAGTCCAGAAAAGGACTCAACACTATTCTACATAAACTATTTTAAAAAATAGGAAAAGGAGTTCTGCCAAAGTCCTTTTATGACACCAACATGGTGCTAATACCTAAACCAGGAAGAACCAAAACAGACAAAGAAAACTATAGACCAAGCTTCCTAATGAATAATGATGCAAAAATCTTCAATAAAATTTTAGCAATGAGACTACAGCAAGTTATTACCAGAATAATACACCATGATCAGGTTGGATTTATACTGGGCAGGCAAGAATGGTTCAACATTAGGAAAATACTCAGTAATTAAACATATCAATTGTAAAAACAACAGAAATCATATGATTATCTCAAAGGATGCTAAAAAAAGTCTTTGAAAAAATACAACATCCATTCCTATTAAAAACAATAGAAAGTTTAGGAATAAATGGAGTTTTCCTTAAAATAATAAATAGTATCTATCTAAAACTATAAACAAATATTATATTTAATGGGAATAAACTCAGAGCATCTCCAATAAATTCAGGGGTAAAGCAAGAATGCCATTATCACATTACTACTATTCAACATAGTATTGGAAATGCTAGCAGTAGCAATAAGAGAAGAAAAAGCAATTGATGGAATCAGAATTAGCAATGAGGAAGTAAAGCTTTCACTCATTGCAGATGATATGATGGTATACCTAGAGAACCCAAGAATATCATCCAAAAAACTTCTTGAAACAATTAACAAAATCAGCAGAGAAGCAAGATATAAAATAAACCCACAAAAATCATCAGCATTTCTATATATGAACAACAAATCCCAAGAACAATAGATAGAAAGAGAAATTCCATTTAAAATAACTATAGACAACATTAAATACTTGGGAGTCTACCTCCCAAGGCAAACCCAGAAACTGTATGAACACAATTATAAAGCTCTCCTCACCCAAATAAAGTCAGATTTAAATAATTGGAAAAATGTCAAATGCTCATGGTTAGGTCAAGATAATATTATAAAAATGACAATTGTACCCAAATTAAATTACTTATTCAGTGCCATATCAATCAAACTACCAAATTACTACTTTACCAAGCTATAAAAAATAATTACAAAATTCATCTGGAGCAACAAAAGGGCAAGAATAGCAAGGGAACTGATGGGAAAAAATGTAAAGGACAGTGGCCTAGCTCTACCAGATCTAAAACTATAATATAAAGCAACAGGCATCAAAACTGCCTGGTACTGGTTAAGAAATAGAGTAATGTATCAGTGGATTAGGACAGTTTCAAAAGAAACTGCAGTAAATAAATGACTACAGTAATCTTCTATCTGACAACCCAAAAACATCAGCCTCTGGGATAAGAACTCAATATTTGACAAAATTGTTGGGTAGGGCAAAAACTAGGCAGAGATCCACTTCTCACACCCTTTACCAAAATAAGGTCAAAATGAGTACAGGAATTAGACGCAAAGAATAATACCATGGATAAATTAATAGACCAAAAAATACTCTGTCTATTTGATCTATGAAAAAGGGTAAATTTATGACCAAACAAGAATTAGAGCACCTTGTAAACTGCAAAATGATTTTGACAATATTAAATTTAAAAGTTTTTGCACTAATAAAATCAATGCTGCCAAAATTAGAAGAAAAATCAGAAAGCTGGGAAACAATCTCCACAACCAGGAATTCTGATAAAGTTCTCATTTCTAAAATATATAGATAATTGCATCAAATTTATAAGGTCACAAGTCATTCTCCAATTGATAAATGGTCAAATGATATGAACAGTTTCCAAATGAAGAAATTAAAGCTATATATAATCATATGAAAAACTGCTCCAAATCACTATTGGATTAGAGAAATGCAGATTAAAACAACAATGAGGCATCATCTCACACCTATTAGATTAGCCCAGATGACAAAAAGGAAAGATGATCAATGTTGGAGAGGATGTGGGAGGATTGGGATATTGATGCATTGCTGGTAGAGTTGTGAACAGATTCAACCTTTCTGAAGAGCAATATGGAACCATGTCCAAAGAGCATTAAAACTGTTCATACACTTTGACCCAGAAATTCCAATTCTAGGACAATATCCAGAAGAAATTGTAAAAAAATGGGAAAAGTCCTACATGTTCCAAAATATTCATAGCAGTTCTTTTTGTGGCGTCAAAGAATTGGAAATTCAGGGGATACCTATCAATTGGGGAATGGCTAAACAAGTTATGGTATATGATACTATAGAATATTATTGTTCTATAAGAAACCATAAATGGTCAAACTCTAGAGAAACATGGGACAACTTATGGAATCTGATGCTGAGTGAGGGGAGTGGACAACATACACATCAACAACATTATGAGATGAACAACCTAGATGGAAGCAGCTTCTCTAGACAATCCAGAGAGTTTATGGTCTATAATATCCCCAACCAGAGGAAGGAAAAACAAAGCAAAACAAAACACACAGGAAAAACAAAACACCCTACTGAATCTGATGGACACTTTATAAAAATTATCTCTTATAATATCTTTCCCTTAATCCTAATTCCTCATGCCAAAAATTACTAATTTGTAAATATGTTTAACAAAATATGTATGTAAAATGCTAACCTAACTGTTTCCTACTGAGGGGAGGGGGGTGGAAAGGAAGGATAGAGGGAAATTCTGTAACTTGGAATTATGTATGTACAAATGGATGAAAATTTTTAAAAATTAATTTAATATTTAAAAAGAAAAGATATAGCAAATAAAAGGTTCAAAATTAAATCCATTAAGTTTTATTTTTATTCCTGGAAAAATTCTATGATGTGTTATTTTTAAACAGGGAAAAATTATAAGTTAACCAGAGAAAGAAGAAAATACATATGTAGAAAAATTAATATAAAAAAGGAGAAACATTTAAAAATAATAAGAAATACTAAAAGTAGAAATTTGAAATATATTTAAGAGATTAGGAGAAAACAATATTATAGAAGAAAACAGAAGCAAACCTCTGCTTTGTCTTTTGTAGGAAAATTCCAGCAGACAAAAAGATGTTGAAAGATTATTTTAACTGAAAAAAAATTATTCATGACCGTTATTAGTAACTAATACCTATTGAGAAAGTCCAATAGGCCTGGCACAAATAATCCGGAGAACACATGGTCCTTGCTTTTGAAAAGCTTAGGCTGCCTAGTAGAAAGCAAGCTGGACAGCAAGTAAATAAATCCAGAGCATCTATTTAGCCTCTTACCTCTTTAAGAATACAGACGATATCATCTCTACTTTTTCCCCCAGCACCTTTCTGCCCTGGCTTAAAGGATAGAAGGGAGAAATCAGATTTCTCCAAAAGTCTACTGAACAGTGGAGAACCCTGGTACGCTTTCACATTGCAATTACACAATGAAAGAAATTGTGTAAATAGAAATAAAAAGAAAAGAAAAGAAAAAAAAGAAAGGGAATCACAAGGACAAGGGGAAATTCAATTCAACAAACATTTATTAAGGACCTATTATGTGCAAGACCCTGGGGAAACAAAGAAAAAACTAAAAATAGGTCCTGCCCTCAAAGAGCCTGTATTATTACTATAGGGACGAGAAGTAAAGGGAAGAGGATGGGAATGAGAGAGAAAAAAGATTGGGATGGGGGATAAGATCCAGAGGCTCTGGAGTAAAAAGGTTAAAGAGGATTTCTAAGGTACTATTCATTTTCTTGTGAAGTGAGTTTAGTATGATAGTTAGAAACCGATGTTGTCGAGGGTCAACTTCTATTTAGTACAGGAAAGTTCCATGGAGAAAATTGGTTGTTAGTTTTGCTTAGAGGAATAGAAGGGACGGGCTTTGATGAAGTACGGTAGGCCAAAGAAATTGTTCTGAATGAGAAACACAAAAAATCCATTGTGACTTATACATTAACAACAAGAATTCTAGAGGTCATTTTAATGACCCTGTATGTACTGCTTTAGTTCATATAATAGCACCTATTTTCCTCCTGCTGAGGTATATCACTAAGGAGAAAACACGTTTTTTTGTTAACAGTTCCTTTCCTTCTGAACTGATGTATACCTGCTGTGACAAAGCTTGAGAAAATCCCAATTGAGAAGCTGATGATGAATGGACAATTGAAAAAGAAAAGTCAGGAGGGAGTTAGTATTTTGTAGCCCCCTACAACTTATGCTCCTAGGTCTATGGATTGCGGGTGTTTGTTTTGTTATCATCATTCTAGAAAGCAGAACTGAGAATTAAAGTCAAATTTTCTTATGCTAACAAATGGAAGAAAAACAGAAATACTTTTAGTTTAACCAAGAAATATTTTTGAGTGAAAAATACCATTTATAAAACTATAACAGAATATTAATTTTGCAATGTTCATGTACAAATTGTGAAACAAATAGATCTATCTATTAAATAAATAAACTATAGTCTTTCCATAATATAATGTTGAATTATATAGCGCAAATATATATTTCTTTAAATCATTGCCTTCATTTCAATTTAACACTATCTAGGCTGAGCCATGTGAATAAATACATTTCTTTATATTTGAAGACAGTCCTATTCTCTTACATCTGAAGTAGTCTGGGACACTGAGAACACATAAAATAGCTTAGCAAGATTTGCATGCCATCACAGCTTGAAAATGTGAAAATATGAGTAAAACCATTTAAGTTAATGAGTGTGATTCATGATTTGTTGAACCCATGTTACTGAGGAAGCAACATTTTTTAAAAATAATGGCCTACATTCAGACAAAGTTTAAAAGGAACTGTTTTTATGGTAAATTCAACCCAACTATAAATCAAAATAAGAATAGAATCAAACATGGTAAGTATAAAGAATCATAAAATCAGAGAGAGTTGTTATGTTTTGTTTCTTTTTTAAAGCAAGAAGAGACCTCAAAGACCATTTCAATCATTCAAAAAATATTTTGTTGATTTGAACATTTTGCCAGTAATGAAAACTGAAATGGAAACAGAGCAAGAATTAGTATTAGTCAATAAGCATTTACAATCTTCATTAAAAACATTTAAACATAACATTTGCAGAGTGACATAGGGGAAACTGGATAAAAATTCCAACAAAAAGAGTATGTCTTACTATTTTAGGTCAATGTCAGAAATCATTTCCTAATAACTTCCTTTTGAAGATCCCCTCTGTGCTGATGATACCTGATAGAAAAGAAAAATGAGCATTAACTCTAAAGAAGGACACTGTAAGTGGGATAAAGCAAGGAAAGAATGGTTTGGAAACATCTATTCTCTGACCTCCCTGAGAACAGAAATATCTTCTGGAGCTAATGTGAACTTTTATCATCAATTCTTTCAAAATTTCAGTGTACCATTTAATATTCTGTAAAAAAAATATATTTACCAGGGGAAGATGATGCCCTGAAAAGCAAAGTGTTTATTCTCAAAAGATTCTCTGTTCAACGTGCTTCATTAAAGGATGAACTCAAGAATGTCAGAGAATCACAAGGTCAGAAAGGGCTTAAGAATTCACTGAGAATATTTCCCTACTTCAAATCTGATCTGCACCTAAACATACCAGACTGAAGTCCCAAACATTTTGAAGATTCATTTTTTAAAAAGTAATTTATTGTGATGCTGAAACTATATTTGCTACAAAAGAAAAATCCAACTACTTTACACATTCAAATCAGTTTGATTATTTCCTTTTAAACTTGAGTTTCAGCGAGGCTAGGTGGTACAGTAGATAGAGCACCGGCCCTGGAGTCAGGAGTCCCTGAGTTCAAATCCAGCCTCAGTCACTGAATAGTTACCTAGCTGTATAGCCTTGGGCAAGCCACTTAACCCCATTTGCCATGCAAAAAAAAAAAAACTAAAAAAATTGAGTTTCCATCTTTGCTGGATGATTTAACTAATATCTGAAACTATACATACAAACTACAATATTATTATTGCTTACTTCAAAAACCTTCTTATTTGCTGCTAAACCACAAGAAGTTTTTCTAAATTTTTATTATCCAATACAGAGATAGTCTGGAAAGTATGTATCTCTTTTAAAAATTCAGAAAAACAATTTTAAAAATAGATTCCATTACCCCACTTGTCTAACAATCCTATCTTCCTTCATATTTATACCTCTTCAACCATATCCCATGGAGGTGTTTGAAAACTGAACATATTTCAGGTTAACTTGCTTGTTCATGATAGATGGACACATAGGTTCATGGGATCCACAGATTTCAAGCAAAAAGGGGCCATGAACTTGAACATCTTAATTCAGATAAGTAAGCATGTAAAAGTAGTGCTTAAACTTAGGTTCTGACTTTAAGAACTGGGTGCTTTAAATTGTGAGGAGGTGTTAAGAAGGAGGGGGGAAAGGAGAGTTATCAATATCAAAAAAGTGAATAAGGGATAAAAAAGGAGAGAAAAAAGGATTTTCTTTATTGAGAAAGTCATGCCATCTGGAGCTGTAATTTACATATGATGTGCTATCTATATAGTTTCATTTCAGTGACTATCTTTAAGCTATGATCCAATCACTCCATTAGCTTTTTTCATTGTATAGTTAAATATATTTACTTGATGGAGTTTTTTAATTACAACTAATACTGCTCTTTGTCCACCTTAAAAATATGAAAACTTTGTAATTGGTCCAAAAGCCTGTACAAATTAGAAGAATGGCATAAATATTGTAGACTAATACCACTAATCTAAACTAATCTTCATGAATGGAGAAAACAAGCAATAATAAATTGCTCCATTGTGAATAAATCAAAGACTCCTTCCTCATGAGCAAATCCACTAAGATTTTGCTTGAACTCTATTGACCTGCTTGAATGAAAAATCCATGTCTGGAGAAATTTAACTTTTTTTGGTACCCAGAGCATCATTAGGTAGCCAAAAAGAGATAATTCATTGAATGATGGCTCAATACCTTAAAAAAAACTCATTTCTTCAATTCTATAAATGAAATCATTTAGGTCATTCAAAAAGCGTAGAAAAAATGATTCTGTTTTTAAAAAAAAGAGAGATAAACTATACCTAAGGCAAACACTTAAATATAGCAACAAAAAATCAATCCAAAGTCTAATTACAAATAAGACTACTTGTCCATTTTATCTGACAAGAAGAGATTTGTTATTGAAAGCTACAGTTAACTCAGTTATTAAGAGGCTGTTTATACATTTTATGTATTATTCCTCCTCTTTTGTGGAAAAAATGAGTCTTCTCTTAGCACTAGGAATCAAACATTGTCATTAATAGAAGTCTGTATTAAATTTGATAATGAAAAAATGAAATAAAAATTTCTAAAGCCACTCCTCTGTGCAAAATAGCATCTGATTGAATGTCTAAAGCAAACATTACATGCTACACTGGTTAAAACAGAGTTGAGATATATCATTTTCACTTTCCATATTTTAGGAAGAATATTGAGAAATTACCAGAAAAACAGGTTGGTTTTGAAAGAGGCAGGGGAACTAGAGACCAAATTGCCAGCATTAATTGAGAAAGCAAGAGAATTTCAGAAAAAAAATCTACTTCTGCTTCACTGACTACACTAAAGTCTTTGACTATGGGAATCACACCAAAATGTGGCAAGTTCTCAAAGAGATAGGATCATCTTACTTGTCTCCTAAGGCATGTAGCTACACTAGGAAACAACAGTTGGAACCAAACATGGAACAACTGATTGGTTTAAGATTAAAAGGAGCACAACAAGTTTGTATACTATTCACTTTATTTATTTATGTGCAGAGTACCAAATATGAAAAGTCAAAGTGGATGAATCAAAACCCAGAATTAAAGCTACTAGGAGAAACAGCAACAATATCAGTTATGCAGACAATACCACTCTGATGACAGAAAGTAAAGGAAAATTAAGAAGCCTCTTGATAAGGGTGAAAGAGGAGAGTTTAAAAACTGACTTGAAGCTTAATTAATTTTTTTAATATAAATATCTTGGTAGCTGGTCCCATTGTTTCCTGTCAAACAGAAGGAGAGGAAATGAAAGAAAAGTTATATTTTATATTTTATATTCTTGACTCAAAGGAAGACAACTGCAGTATGAAATTAAAAGATAATGGCTGACTGCTCATGGAGAGCTAATATAATAAAAATGACAATTCTAACAAAACTAAACTACCTGTTTAGTGCCCTACCAACAAAAGTTCCAAAAAATTACTTTAATGAGTTAGAAAAAATTGTAAGTAAATTCATATGGAGAAATAAAAAGACAAGAATTTCCAGGAGCTTAATGAAAAAAAGTACAAAAGAAGGTGGCTTAGCCCTACCTGATCTAAAATTATATTATAAAGCATCAATCATCAAAACTGTTTGGTATTGTCTAAGAAATAGAGTGGTGGACCAGTGGAATAGACTAGGTGCAAAAACAGGAGACAATTATAGTAATCTGCTATTTGATAAACCCAAAGAGTCCAGCTATTGGGATAAAAACTCCCTCTTTAATAAAAACTTCTGGGATAATTGGAAGTTAGTATGGAAGAAACTTAGATTAGACCAACACCTAACACCCTTTACCAAGATAAGATCCAAATGGTTACAGGACTTAGACATAAAAAACAACACTATAAGCAAATTAGAAGATCAAGGACTAGTTTACCTGTCAGATCTATGGAAAGGGGAGCAGTTTATGACTAAGGAAGAGTTGGAGAACATCACCAAAAACCAATTAGATGATTTTGATTACATTAAATTAAAAAGCTTTTGCACAGATACAACCACTGTAAACAAGATAAAAGAAATGTAGTAAATTGGGAAACAATCTTTACAACTAATGATTCTGACAAAGGACTTATTTCTAAAATATACAGAGAACTGAGTCATATTTTTAAAACTAAAAGCCATTCCCCAATTGACAAATGGTCAAAAGATATACAAAGGCAATTTAGAGATGAGGAGATCAAAGCAATCCATAGCCATATGAAAAATTGCTCTAAATCATTAATTATTAGATAAATGCAAATTAAAACTTCTCTGAGGTATCATCTCATACCTCTCAGATTGACTAATATGACCAGAAAGGATAATGATCATTGTTGGAAGGGTTGCGGGAAATCTGGGACACTTATTACACTGTTGGTGGAGATGTGAACTCATTCAACCCTTCTGGAGAGCTATTTGGAACTATGCCCAAAAGGCAACAAAAATGTGCATACCCTTTGACCCAGCAATACCACTACTGGGTATATACCCTGAAGAGATGATGAAAAAGGGTAAAAACATCACTTGTACAAAAATATTTATAGCAGCCCTGTTTGTGGTGGTATAGAATTGGAAATCTAGTAAATGTCCTTCAATTGGGGAATGGCTTAGCAGACTGTGGTATATGTATGTCATGGAACACTATTGTTCTATTAGAACCCAGGAGGGACAGGATTTCAGGGAAGCCTGGAGGGATTTGCATGAACTGATGCTGAGTGAGATGAGCAGAACCAGAAAAACACCGTATACCCTAACAGCAACATGGGGGTTATGTTCAACCTTGAAGGACTTGCTCATTCCATCAGTGCAACAATCGGGAACAATTTTGGGTTGTCTGCAAAGGAGAGTGCCATCTGTATCCAGATAAGGAGCTGTGGAGTTTGAACAAAGTTCAAGGACTATTCCCTTTAATTTAGAAAAAAAAAACAGATATCTTATTGTCTGATGTTGTTGCCTCTTAGATTTCTTGTCTCTTCCTTAAGGATATGATTTCTCTCTCATCACACTCAATTTGGATCAAGGTATAAACATGGAAACAAAGTAAAGACTGACAGATTGCTTTCCCTGGGGGGGGGGGGGGGGGAGTAAGATGGGGAGGATTGTAAAACTCAAATAATATCCTTAATAAAAATAAATTTTAAAAAAGATAATTGCTCCTAGGAGCAATGACAAATCTGGACAGTATATCAAGAAATGAACATCACCTTGCCAACAAAGATTTATATAGTCAAAGTCATGGGTTTTTTTCAGTTAAAATGTATGGCTATGACAATTGTACTATAAGAAAAACTAGGGAAATTGTGATGCTGGAGGGGATTTTTGATTAGTCTTGATTTTCCTAATTAACCAATACTTAAATTAATTCAGACTTTATTGGAAGTTCAAATACTGAAGCTGAAGCTTAAATACTTTGACCTCATAATGAGAAAACAGGAATCGATGGAAAAGATCCTGATGGTGGGAAAGATGGAGGGCAAAAGAAAGAGATAGCAGAGGATAAGATGAACAGAAAGTGTCATAGGAGCAACAAACATGAGCTTGGATAGACTTTAGGATATAGTGGGGATAGAAGGGCCTGATCAGTCTGTGGGGTCACAAAGAGTCAGACACAACTGAATGACTAAACAACAATGACAATTGACCAATTGATGCCTCTTTAGAAGAGGGTGACCAAAATAGTCAATCAGTTAGACAGTATGGTTTTTGATTATAGGAATATTTAACACGTAGAAGAGAAGATTTAGAGTGAAATTAAAATACTTGAAGGATTCTCATTTGTAAAAAAAAATATTTTTTTCTGCTTGGCTCTGGAGATTAAACTAGTAGCAGTGGGAAGATTCTGTATAGAGACAAATATAGACCTAACACAAAAGGAAAAAAACTGTAATTGTTAAAGTTTCTCAAAAATAATAGGTTAGGTGGCACAGTGGATAAAGAACCAGCCCTGGAGTCAGGAGTACCTGGGTTCAAATCCGGTCTCAAATACTTAATAATTACCTAGCTGTGTGGCCTTGGGCAAGCCACTTAGCCCCATTTGCCTTGCAAAAACCTAAAAACAAACAAATGAATGAATGAATAAATAAATGAACAAATAAATAAATAGATAGATAAATAAATAAATGAAATAGGATGCTGCAGAACATAGGAATTTTCTCTACATTAGACATCCTTAAACAAATGTTATTGACTCATTAGGCATGGTGAGAAGGCATTTTTATTCAAGTGTTGGAGAGACTCGATAGCCACAGAGGTATTGACCATCTCTGAGAGTTTGCGCTCTAATTCTGTGATTGTATGAGGTGTCACCAAAAAAGCCCCAGGAGAAGAATGGGATGAGCTGCTAACCTGATTTTCAGAAAGGCGTGAACACTCATTGAGCTCAGCATCTGTTCATCTCAGCTCTACAAGTTAGCAAAAAAAAAAGGTAAAAACCAACATGAAAGTAAAAAACCAGATCTCTATGGGATGTTCACTAGAGGGCACAGGCTTTGAAACATTTGTGTAAATGTATTTCATGGCAAAACCAGGTCCCCTAAACTGGAGGCAGCTTCAACATAGCACATGACATTTAAAGGAAACCAGGCTTCTAGCTCTAATAAAATTATACATTCAGTTCATTCAAGAAGTACTTAAAGACTTAAATACTTAAAAAGTATTTAAGTATACCTACTATATGCAAAGTACTATGCTAGACAGGGTGAGAGGTGCAAAACATAGATATGGTACGTCTCCACCTGAACAGAACTTGGTAGAGAAATAATACATCTTTTTTATAAGTCTGTGACTTTTTTTGTTGTTGTTTGTCATTGCAAATTCTTTATGTTTCCCTCTGGCTCATGGGGTCACAGATTTAGAGATGGAAGGGACATCAAGTCCAACTCCTTCATGAGGAAAAAGAGGCAAACAGAACATGACCAATCCAGAGTCACCCAGCTAGGAAGTATCTTAATCAGGATTTGACCTCAGGTTTTCTTGAATCTAAGTCCAGTATCCATCCACTAAACCATGCTATCTCTCACTGTACTGTTACCTACTACTCCACTACACCAAAAACTCTGTTATCTAATTTATGAGATTTTTCTCTCTCAGACAGAGAAGTTAATTAATCATGTGTGTGATTCTTGTCTAGTTCTTTCAAAAAATTCAACCAAATGGTCTTTCCAGTGATCTGGGGATCTTCCATGAGCTTGCTTGATGATTGTCCAGTTATTCCAACTCATCTATTTTTTTTCCTTTTCATTCATCTCTCTGATGACAACTTTCATTCTCATCTCTTATGTAATTCCACTTTTGAAAGGCACTGTGGTCTACCCATGCCTACTTTAAACCTATTGCCCTTTAAGCCGATCCTTGATTTCAGTTATTCAAAAATTGTAATATTCCTGATTCATACTCATATAGAATATTTTTTATTTTAACAAGACCTATTGATGAGGTGAAACAACACCCACACTCTTGTTTCTCTCTCATCCCCATCTCCCCCAAAGCCAAAGGACCAAAAAATGTTCTAGTAAGCAAAACTTTTAAGATTCTACTGTGCAACACCAAGTTTAGATAATAATAGTCCTTTTTCCAGCAATACAAACGTTAGATAAAAAATAGTTCCTATCCTTAAGCAGTTTGTAATCTGAAAGGAAGATATAATATATAGACAAATAACAATAATACAAAATAATAAAGTAAGTACATCAGAGGGAATTAAAATAGGGTTGAAGGGAGATTTGTTATTTCATAAAATGAGTTAAAAAACATGAAAGACTGTATGTCTATTGTATGTCTGTAAGTCTGTATGACTATTAGCTGAAAGAGATTTAGGGGCAGACTGCATAATGCCTTTTATGGCCTCATTTCCATGGAAAATTGTTAGTAGCTTTCATAATCTGGTTTATACTACTTTCCTTACTTGAAATTAATCGTTTTATTAGTCTTACTTTTTGATCAGTTAGCAATCTGATATATTTAGGGATCTCAACTATTATAGTGTCAGTATGGTTTTGTATTGTAAAAATCAATACCATTTTAAAATAGATGGTTAACGTGAGAAAATCAACTTTTCATTAAACATTGTACAATAAAGTTCAGTTACCTGGAGGCCACTTATCTAGCAGCTTCACCTTCCTACAACAAAACAAAGAACCCAGGAGTAAGTAAAGTCTTCTGAAAAATTAAAATAGGTCACACAAAATTCAAGTATTAAAGCTTAACCACCTAATTCACAAAAGAGTCCTTGGGTCCTCATTCAAAACAATTTATTTACATTAGTCAAGGAGCTCTTAACTTTTTCAGTGTCATAGACCTCTTTGGCAGCTTGTGAAAGTCAATGACCCTTTCCTTAGAATATCTTTTTAAATGCATGTTATAAAGTACATAGGATGACAAAGGAAACCAAATTTTTTTAAAAATGTATTTTTTCCATCCATATGTGTAAACATGTGACATCACCTGTTTCTAGTTAAGTATATAGTTCGTCCGACAATTAGGTGTCCTGGTGGGTAGAATATTGGATTTAGATTAAGGAAGAGTTAGGTTCAAATCATGCCTCAAACACTTACTAGTTTTCTGACTCTGATCACATCACTAAGACTCTCAGAATGTTTCCTCATGCTGGGGAATTTCCTAATGTTAGGGAATGACAATTTGTAAAATGCTAAATAAATGTTAGCTATGTTAGTTACTAATGACAAATTGTAAAATGCTAAATAAATGTTAGCTATGTTTTCATTATCCTCTAATTCTCATAATCCACAAATTGGAAGGAGCCTCAGGTTTTCCAGTTAAGGTCTTGCCTGATATGATTGTGATGGAATACTACTGTGCTATAAGAAATGATGAGCTCAATGATCTTGGAAAAACAGACTTGCATGAAATAATGAAGAGCAAAAGGAGTAGAACCAAGAGAACATTGCATATAGTAACAACAATATTGTTTTAAGAACAACTTTGAATGACTAATTCATTTTGACTACTATAAATACCCAAATTAAATACAAAGGACCAATGAAGGAGGATGCTATGTGCATCCAGAGAAAGAATTGATAAATAGAACTATATATAGAAGGGTTTACATACACACACACACACACATACTATATATATATATATAGTATGTGTGTGTGTATATGTATGTGCATATGTATGTGCATTTTATATATATATAATATATATATTTACATATATACTATTTATGTCAATGGTAGCTATCTCAGAGAGGGGTGGTGAGAAAAAGAGAAAAAAGAAAGTCACATGATAATGTTATATATTTAAAAAGAAAAGCAAGTTATAGATAATAGATTTGCAGGTTCATGTATAAACATCTTTTTTTCCTATTCTGCTATGTTTGGATATGCTTGTTTGATTTCTCTGGTTCAGAATAAAATAAATTTTAAAAAGAAAGAACCCAATCCCAATATCCTACTCATTGGTAATTTAACATTTCAGTATCTATTTAGCAGATTTATTTAAGGCAGTCAAATGGCACAGTGGATTGAGCACCAGCCCTGGAGTTGGGAGGACTGAATTCAAATCCAGCTTCAAAACTTGCCACTTACTAGCTGAGTGGCCTTGGTCAAGTTACTTAATCCTGGTTGCCTCACCTCTAGGACCATCTCCAGTCATACTGATCCTTATCTGGACACTGGACCCAGGTGGCTCTGGTGACTTAGCACAGCACCTCACTCAAATTCAATTCACAAGCTTGTCATGGTATTGCCTCCCTGATGTCATGATCTTCTTCCAGAACAAAGGACAAACAACATCTGCTGGGCACATGGTAAAGTGCTTTTGAAAGTTCACTCATTCATTAATTTAAAGAACTCTGGTGGATGGAAATTTAGTTGTTTTTGAATCATCCCCCTCCATTTCTAGACAGCTGTCATTTTTAAGTCTCTAGAAAATCCTACTTTGATTTCTCACTGCATTAAGAAAGTGGACCTGGATTTTCTAAGGCCATGCCTTAACTGTGGTAGATTCTATCCTGTTGAAAGATATTGCAGGATCCCTGCAACTGATTGACTGCTTTTCAAGCACCAGCCTACCACTTACCTACTGACCTATTGAGAGGTTCAATCACACATAGGTTGATCACTTGGGGATGAATTCTAAGACCATGACAAACCCACAAAACCAATTCAAATACAAAGTCTTGGGCAACCCCTTTATGTCCACAATGACAAGAACAAAAAAGGCACAAATTCTAGACTAGCTATTTACATTAACTTAGCTGTTGATGCTCTAAGGGTGAAATCATCCAGTGACTGACCAGTCAATCAGCAAACATTTATTCATACTTATTTTGTCCCACCGCCATGGGTATAGTACTGAAGAAACTGAATCATAGTATTTTAATGGTCTCACTAAAAAAAAATTGCAGGAAGATAATGAAAAAGGAACAAACATTTATATGAAATTCCTACTATGTGCCCCATGCCTGGAGTTACATAGATGCCTCATCTGATCCTTACCATAACCCTGTTAACACAGCTGTTATTATGATTCCCATTTTTACAGTTGAGAGAATGGATGCAAACAGTTTAAGTGACTTGCCCACAGTCATATGGTTAATAATAGTGTCCAAAGGTTGACTGAAACCCAGTTTTAGTAACTCCAGATGCAGTGCTCTATCCTTTGTACAAGAGGGGGAAATTTAGGAGTTAACAGGGTTCATTTTTATCATGCATCTAATGGCAACAAGAAACATTACTTCATGAAGCCCTTGGCCATCTCTTATTGAAGTGACTGATAATCATTTGCAGAAAGACTCCCATGAAGATAATTGCAACTTACACCAACAACAATTGCCGAGGATGAAGAGGTAGAGAAATTCTATTAAGAAAGTGATATTCCAAATTAAATCAATGAATATTTGAAAGGACTTAGAGCATACTGGTATATGATCTGTAAAAAAACATTTAATTATTGATTCCTAATGGCATGGTTTTGGTAGCTTTCATGCTGTTTTTTTTTTAAATTGATGTTTAGTATTTTAATTAACATTTTAAAATCTTCATTTCTTTGAATCTTCTCCAGTTTCTATTTACAAAAGAAGATATTATTTTCTAAAGATGGAAGGATTCCTCCCTAGCAGCTGTTAGAGTAGGTGGTATTCTGGCACTATCTTAGAAAATCTTCTTGTCCCAATTGGCATCTAGAACACATGACCTGATGAGGAATGAAACCAAGCACCTGTCCTTTTGCTACAGGACAAAGTTGGTTGGTTCTTGTCCTTCATTATCAAAGAAGAGCAAAATGATATCTCTGTATTGGAGACAAATTAGTGTGCCCAACAATGGCTATCAGACCAATATGAGCTCAGAATGCTTCATCACAAGTCAGGCACAAATAGTCCATGTGAACACCTGGGGTGGGCGTTCTAAACTTATGTATGTCATGTTTCCTTTGAGCAGCTTCAATTCTGCCCTCCTCATAGAGTGCAGCACCTTCACTGATGAGGGCATGCCATGCTGGGCAGTCCTGTGCCAGTGTCTCCCATGCAGTAAATCAATTCTACAGTTCTTCAATGAAACCTTCAGAGTACCCCAGTATCACCTCTTCTGACCCCCTTGTGAGAGCTTGCCCTATGCCCTATGTCCTCCATAAAATAAGGTTGGTATCTTCTCCTGACAGATGATCTTCAGAATTTTCCCTAAGGCAATTTAAATAGAAGCAATTCAGTTTCCTGACATGGCATTGGTAGACTGCCCAGGTTTCCATTGCTATATATGCAATATGTGCTATCTACAATGGCTCTGTAGACCTTTAGTTGAGTAGTCAGTCTAATACTTCTCTCCCACGCTTTCTTTCAGAGCCTCCCAAATACTGAGCTAGCTCTGGAAATGTGTCAAACTCATTGTCAATATATACCTTCTTGGAAAGGACATTGTCAAGGTAACTGAATTTGTCCACAGCACCCAAAACATCTCCATTTGTTATAATCGATGGTTCCACATATGGATGATGAGGTGCTGGCTGATGAAGCACCTTGGTGTTAATTGTTAGATCAAAATTAGCACAAGCAGCAGAGAATCAATCCACACTTTGTTGCATCTCAGCTTCAGAGGCTGCATTGAGTTTACGATCACCTGCAAACAGAAGATCTTGTACAAATACACTCTCCACTTTGGTCCTGGCTTATAGCCTTTTCAAGTTAAAGAATTTTCCATCAGTGTATGTGAAGCTTTTCTCCTTTTTCTTGTTTCACTACCTCTGCCTGAAATCTTCAGATTCCACCTATTTTTTTAAAAATGAGGTAAAGACCCATGAAGAGAAAATATCCATCTTCTCTTCCTCCTTGAACTTCCCCCACTATTGAGCACCACTTTCCCCAGGTAAAATTTCATGAGAACCTTCTTTGACTCTTTAACTGAGGATTTTAGTTAAATACTAGTTAAATTCTAGTAGCAAATGTTGGAAAAATCAAGAACACTGAAATTTAATACATGATATATGCAAAGAAATTTCTGTTGGCAAATTATAAGCAAAGGGAGTGATCAGACTAGGCTTCTAAAGAAAGCTTGAACTTTGAAGGAAGCTAGGACTCAGTCAGGCATTAGTAAAGAGGGAGAGCATTCCAGTCATATGGACTGCGAATGAAATAGACAAGGCTGTGCTGGTAAATATTTAACACATGGTTCTCAGAGGGGAAAAAAATTCACATGGTACACTTTTAAGTTTAATCTGCATTACTGACATTTTCTCCACCACTTTCTTTAGTCTAGACAATCACCAAAGCAGTAAATCTGCCCTGGTTTATAACATTTGCTCATTTCAAAGGTATAAATGCTAAAACTGAAAATTAAAATTGGCTTTCCTAGCTGTTTAGACCTGCCTCCAGCACACCCCTAAGGTACAGTAAATAAATTAATTAGCTGTAGATGGAAATTGTGATGGAGAGCAATATACAAAAAAAATTCCTGAAAGGGGCTGCAGCCAGGCTGTGAAGAGCTTTAAAATCAAACAGAGAAATTTATATTTTACTCTGGAGATAAGAGAGAGCCAGGTAAGCTTCTTGAGGAATGGAGTGGCAAAGCTAGACTTGTGCTAAGCTTCATAGCCCATACCAAGTAGTTAGATTTATAGTAGATTTATAATTAGAAGGAATCTCAGGGTCCATCTGATCCAATACTCTCATTTCATAGATAAGTAAAGCCTGCAGAAGTGCAGGGAGCTACCCAAGTTCACACAACTAATAAGAGCTAGGATTTGAACCAAGGTTTGACTTCAAATGCAGCATTTTGCCATGTTGCTTTTCTGAGGTTGTTTTGTCCCCCTTTTGAAGGGTTAATTTAAATTTTCCAAGACACTTAAATCATGTTCCACTCCTCAAAATCAGAGAGTTTTGGAGAAAAACATATAATTTTCCTCCAAAGAAGACAAGAACTCTTCTGGCCCACCATTTCCCTCCCTAATACTCAACTTCTTTTCTCTCAGATCTTGTAAACCAGTTTGTCTAAGAGTCCTAAAATATCTTCTGTTTATTCTAAAAAGTCTGTTCTAAAAATAGTGCCCAGCTCTACTGGAGTCTATAAAATAGAGTTCCTTCCTTTCTCAAAGTTTGTTGCATCTAGAATCTGAGAGATAATTTCCGTTTATGTTTTTCTGCTCCACTGACTTCCAAAAGTCTACTCTTCTCATTAATGTTTCCCTGGACCAGGTCCTTTTTTCCAGGGTGGATTCAGAACTGTAGGTACTCAGTATGGCCAGCTTAGCCACATTTCTTCTGTATCCCTATCACTTCACAGATTCCAAACAACAAACTATTGCTTTAAAAGATGAGGAAAGTATCTCCCTTTGATTAATTGTGCTAATCTATTTTCCAAAGCAGAGGTTCACAGAAAAAGTAAATTTTAGTTTGATGTAAGAAAAAAAGTTATTAACAGGTTAAATAATTCAAAAGTGAAAGGCTGGGGATCAGTCTACCAAAACATATCAAATGCTTGCAGAGATTCAATTAGAAAATGTTGCTTAAGGAAATAAAGAACTTAAATGGATAGAGAAATATCCAGTGTTCATGACTGGGCAGTACTATTAAAGTTCATTTAAACTGTTAACACTATACTAATCAAATTATCAAAAGAATACTTTAGCGAACTCAATAAAAATAATAATAAAATTCATTTTGAAAAATAAAATATCTAGAATATCAAGGGAAATTATGAAAAGAGATAAAGATCAAGGATAAATAGCACTTCTATACCTCAAAACTATATCACAAAGCAGTAATCATTAAAACCATTAATTACTGGTTAAAAAATAGTGATAGATCAGTGAAACAGACTAGAAAAAAGAGATTAGAAACAATGGAACTTAATAACCCAGTGTTCAATAAACTGGAAAATATAAAGTACTTAGGAACGAACTCTATTTGATTTAAAAAAAAAACTTGGGAAATTTAGATGTAGTACAGAAATCAGGCTTGACCCAATACTTTATACCATATTCCACACTGTATTCTAAATGAATTTATAACTTTAATATTAAAATTCATAGTATTAAAAAATTAGAACAGATCATATGCTTCCCACAATTATAGGTAGGAGATGCATTATTAACCAAATGACAGGGGAAATTGCAAAAGATGAAATAGATAATTTTAGTTATATGAAAATGAAAAGTTTCTACACAAATAAAATTAATGCACCTATAATAAGAAAGGAAGCAACTGAATGGGGGGGGAATCTTTCTATCAGAGTTTTCTGATAAGAGGTTTTTATCCATGAATTTAAACAATTAACAGCTTTATGAAAGATCAAAAACCATTCCTCAATGTCAATTAGACAAGGATATGAACAGTTTTCTAAAAAATTAATTGCAAACTAGTAACAATAATATTTTAGAAATTATCCAAATTATTCATAAGAGAAATACAAATAAAAAATAACACTGAGATTTTGTCTTACATTATTAAAAAATGGCAAGGATGACAAAAGATGGATATAGTCAATGTTGAAAGCATTATAGGAAGATAGGCATACTAGTGCATTGTTAGTAAAGCTTTGGATCAGCACAACCATTTTAGAAAGGAATTTGGAATTTGGCAAATAAGGTAACTAGAATGTCCTTTACATTTCCCAGACATGTCTTTACTAGGCTCATTTCCTCAAAATGTCATTGAAAAGAAGAAAATTACAGAATTTCCTAAAGTAGAACTATAATCTCAAAAGAGTTTTGCACGGGAAAAGTCAAGAAGATAAAGAACACATGTTGTTTAAACATATAGTTAGTGGGATTTACTATTCACAGAGCTGATCACACTTCAGATAGATAGATAGATAGATAGATAGATAGATAGATAGATAGATAGATAGATAGATAGATGAATAGATAGATAGATAGATAGATAGATAGATAGATAGATAGATAGATAGATAGATGAATAAACATAGATATGTCTAGGGCAGAAACTTCAAAGAGTTAATAAGCTGGGTTCAATATTGAATAGAAGGAAGGCTTGATTGTCTTAAGAAAACTTGAGAACTTACTGAATTCCAAACTTTTGTAGAGTAGGCCCCTTTTAAAGTCCCCATTCCCTTTTACAAATTAGACCTCTCCCAAGCATTAGAATGGTCTTCATTGGAATCCCTTTTCACACTGATTTTTAGATCTCTCCTTTTCCCCCTTCCTTCAATCTCTTGAACTACTTTAATCATTCTCCTAAAGCCCATTGTCTTGAAGAGACCACAAGAATTATTTCCCCTTCATTGTTTACCAGTAACTTGATTATAATACATTATATTTCTATATCCTCTACTTCTCCCTCTTCCAATTTATCCCCCTTGACTTTCATTAGTTTGGTCCTAGAAAATGCATTGATTTACCTATGGGGAGCCTGGAGAAAGACCTAAATTCAAATTCCATGTGACTATGAGTAAGGAATTTAACCTCAATATACCTCAATATATTCAACTATTAAACAGAGATAATAATAGTACCTACCTCCAAGCATTGTTATGGAGAAGAATGAGCTAATATTTGTAAAGTGCTTAGCACAGGTTCCACTACAAAGTAGTGTTTAATGAATGCTTATTTGCTTTCTTTATTGGACTTTGGAAAGTTGAAATTATTAGCAAGTTGTGAATTTATCAGATCACTACTTCTCACAAATGTTCAAATGAATAAAGTCTTCCATCCCTATATTCACCCTCTGCTTGGTCCCAGAGCTGAACCAAGACTGAACTTGAGGCTTTCTAACTCCAAGTTCATTTCTCTTGCCTTTGAAACACACCATTTCCCTAACAAGCTTGATTGTCTGGTCCTCAGACCACAGGAGATTAGAAACAGTTGGTTAGGTGTTAGAAGAGTCTAGCACAGCAGCAGAAGTGAGATTTGACACCTGTACATCAAAGGAGGAGATAGAAAAATATGGAAACACATTCATCTAGAGGACCATCTAGAGACATGCCCAAATTGCCCTGAGGTTTTTTTCATTTTATTATAGCCCAACTTAAAGACAATAGGAAAGGGAAGAAAAAAATAGTTATTAAGTGCCTATTATGTGCCCAAAACTATGCTAAGTATTTTTCAAATATTAGTTCATTTGATTCTCATAAGTACCCTTGCAATTAGGTGTTATTATCTTCAACTTAAGAGTTGAGAAAACTGAGGCAAACAGACATTAAATCACTTGCCCACAATCATATAAATAAGTATCTGAGGTTAGATTTGAACTCAGATCTTCCTTGACTCCAGGCCCAGAGCTCTATACCTAAAGCACCACCTAACTGGTCCAAGAGGTTGGAATAGTGACCTTCCTTGTGTCTTCAGCTCTAGATAAAATGCTTCTAAAGTTCATTATCTTGCACTGTCATCAAGAAAAGATTAAAAGATATTTTATAAATTTTGTTCAAGTTGTTTTTAACTTATTTAAGAAAGCTTTATTTCCAAAGTGATTCAAATGAATATGTGATGTTTACAAGGGCAAATCTTTAGCAATTGTAAATGACTTCAGGTATGGCTAAGTATTCTTTCAGGGACAGCTGAGGTTTTACTGTAACCTGGTTGAATAAATTGTCATGCTGTAGAAAATATTGGAATCTACCCAAAATGAGTGGGTCTTTTTAAATGTGTCCTCATTCCTGGAATGAATATGCATAAATAGCAGCTGAATATAAAAATTTATATTATGAATATACATAAAAAAACTATTTTCAAGTTGTAGCTATTTTTCTTCCTTAGAGCTTGTGGAACCTATGGTTTATTTCTCCCCCCCCCCACCTGCTTTTCTAGAGTATTCTTACTCATCTCATCCATCACCCTTTCAAGACAACCTGGGATAAAAACCTTTTTCTTCTTTTATCCTCTCTTCAAAGGTTTCATTCCCCCAGAACTTAGTCTTGAATCTACAGCTCTTCTCATTTTATATTCATCTTTCTTAGAAACACTGGTTCACAATTTAATCCCATATAAATAAAAATACTTTGAATTTGTATGGTGCTTTTCATTAAGGAGACCAAAGTCCTTTGCAAAAGCTGATTCATAAAAAACTTGAAGAAATGCTGGTCCCCACTGGGCTTGTTATCTTTTCTTTCAACTTCCTGTACCACAATTACTATTAGTTTCTCCAAATCCAGGCTCAGCTTGCCTCAGTCTGTTCAAATGTCATGCTTGTTTTTCATTACTCAGTTGTTTCCCTTCTATTCACCACATTCTGATGGTTTTTTAGTCTTCCTGTTTTGAAATTTTTACTTTGATCTTCAGAACTACTTACCAAACTTACACCTCTGACCATTTCCATTTCATGGCCCTTCCCTTTCTTTAAATTCTCATAAATTTAACCCTTTTTGTTAGATACCATACATGTTCTTCTGCCTAGTAATCTCTTTCTTCCTCTCATATTTTTTTCTTTCCTCTCAAAAATGTACAAAATTCACTTCAAAGTTTTGTTCTTTTCCTGCCTGGAAGGACATATTATAGTATCCTTTTTTCCCTCGGATTAGACCCATGCAAGACTTTCACTGGAGGTTATTGAAGGTCCATCATTTCAGTAACTGACCATCCCCAATTTCCACTAGCTTTCCCTTTCCCAGCATGTTACCATTGAGGTGCTAAAATGTGAGAATATAAGTAAAGCTAACATGATCCATAATGTAGCAAACCTGATGAAAGTACCTTTGACATTTCATAATTCATATTTTCTAAATTATCTGTGTGTTCTAGTTTATTGCTCTTTTACTGGGAAAGTTTTATAAAAATCAGTTGACAGCCTTCTATCAAGCTATGCTGCCTTTGCTAATATCTCATGCTTAATACTAATCAGCAAAAAAAAAAGTTTACATGCTTAGATAGTAATAATTCACATTTATATGATGCTTTTCAAATTGATAGAGCCTTTTCCTTATAGATAGGTGGATCTTACAAATAAGGAACCTGAGACTCAGAGGGATTAAATGACTTTCCCATGGTCACCAAAAGGACTCACACTAGACTCCAAAGACTTTCAGGAATTCCCAATACTCCTTTTCCTGCTGAAGGATATTTTGGATGTCAAATTATCTATCAATTCCCAGCCCCCTTGGTTCTGAGTTGTTTGATCTTTCTCTCCCAATGGTCCTCTTAGATCAGATAAGAATTGTATAAAAAATGTCCTAGTGAACTTTACTGGTTTGGGTACTCTTCCATGGGAACCAAGCAGATCTAAATTTATTCTGTCATCCTTCTTTTTGCATTTCCCCCCTTAGTAAAAATTGAGTATTTACTTTCTTTGTGCTGACTGTATCTTCTTGTGCTTCATGCTTCCTTGCACTGGACCTTGGGATCCCAACCATAAGTGAAAGCATCAAGAGAATCACTCAGACTACATGAGGCAAATCTAAGGCAGGAGTACTTGTTTGTTTTCTGACTGCGCACTATGTTCTTAACACTTCATCTTGTTGTCTATCCAGGAGGGTTGTGGAGATATATCCTTCATTATTCCACTTTGAGTTTCTCTTCCTCTCCAACTGAAAATAAGAACTTACCATTCAAATAACTTATGCGCTAAAGCAATTGTCTCTAAAATATAAATACTAGGGTACTAATAATTATGTAGTTATACACATTAATTATATATACTAATAATTATACAATTATATACTTTAGAAAACACATAAAAAGAACAAGAATTAGATCAAGACAAAATAAAATCCTATCTTCATAGAAAAAGGAAGCATTATAATTTATTGAGTAGGGGAGTAATATAGTCAGATCTTTATTTCAGGAAAAATCTCTTTAGAAAATACATGGATGGGGCAGCTAGGTGGCACAGTGGATAAAGCACCGGCCCTGGAATCAGGAGTACCTGGGTTCAAATCTGGTCTCAGACACTTAATAATTACCTAGCTGTGTGGCATTGGGCAAGCCACTTAACCCCATTGCCTTGCAAAAAAAATATATATGGAGGATGGACTGGAAAAAGGAAAGATTTAAGGCAGAGACCAATTAGGAAATTATTGCAATAGACCAACAGATCTATTTACTTTAGGTAAAATGGTTGGATGTTAATAGAGAGGAGACAGATGAATGAGATGTAGACCAACTATTCAGTCACTGATTTTTGGATAAAGAAGAATAAGGAGTTGAAGATGACAGAAAGGTTAAGACAGGAGAAGATGGTGCTCTTGACAGTAAAAGGGAAGTACAGAAGAGATACAGGAATGGGGAAAAGAGAATATAAAGAGCTTTCATTCATGCCTACTTATCCTATGTGATTCACTCTGCATTATACAAATGAAAAAAGGAGGTGGAAAGGAGGGTGGAGGTAGAGCTCTTACCCATTAGTTACTATCACAGAACCTCCTAGAGATACTATCTATAGCCATGAGATAGAAGGGTTGGATACAGAGTTTAAAGGGGAAGGTAATTTTCCCAATGGCATTTATATTGCTGTGGATTCCTGGATAATTTATAAAACTGCCTAAGAGGCCAGAAGGATGAGAAATGGGAATCTTGCTTAAGAGGGTAATGCTTAAACCTTAAGAGGTTGAGGATGGGGGAGGGGGATAGTAGAGAAGTGTTGTGGAATAAAAGCGAATGTGATTAGTGATCAGAGAAAGTACAATGTGAACTATCTTATCACTCTCTGGTTAGTCACATTCTCCTTGGGTTCATCAATCCACCATTCAGCTCCCCTCCCTATTTTGGATACCACTGGACTAGAAAACACTGGGTAGGAGACAATGTCCCCAAAAGACCACAGTTAAAATAAAAATTCTACCTTAAGCAAGTGACTCCCTTAAGCACATGAGTACACATTAATTTGTTCATGACATTATCTTCAAGACCTGTCCTAATTAAAACTCTGAAGGAGATACTTTGCCATCTTCCTGTCATCTCCCTGGTCTACCTCTTCCCTAACACCTCTGTTATTAATGGTCTAAAATAAGTCCTATTTTTGTTCATCTTTATTAAGGGGTCAACTAATAACCAAGACCTTAGCTAATAAAAACTTGATATAAAACCCTTCTTGGGAGGTGGCTAGATGGCACAGTGGATAAAGCACCAGCCCTGGAGTCAGGAGTACCTGAGTTCAAATCCAGCCTCAGACACTTAATAATTACCTAGCTGTGTGGCCTTGGGCAAGCCCTTTTAACCTCATTGCCTTGCAAAAAAACAAACAAAAAAAAAAAAAGACCCCTTCTTGGGGTATTTTCATTTTAACAGAGGACTCAGATTTTTTAAAAAGTATTTAAGACTCAAAGGCTGAAGTTATGAAGGTGTAATCACAAGATGGGAAAGTCATTTGGGGGAGGGAAGCCCTTCCTGAGTCCTCATCCCGGTTAGCTGATACCTTGAAACCTGAGAGAAAGAAATAAAGGATAGGCAAAGTATTTTTTTAGGGGTTTTTTTTTGCAAGACAATGGGGTTAAGGGGCTTGCCCAAGGCCACACAGCTAGGTAATTATTAAGTGTCTGAGGTCTGATTTGAACTCAGGTACTCCTGATTCCAGGGCTGGTGCTCTATCCACTGATCAACCTAGCCACTCCATGGATAGGTGAAGTATTGCGAGAGTTTTTGTTGTTTAATTCATCAGATCTGGGAGAGGAGAACTCTAAAACTCTTCTAAACCAACCCTCTTATTTTGCAGATGAGAAACTGTGGTCCAAATCTGAGTGCTCACCAAGGTAGAGCTAAGTGCATAAGGGCAAAAATCCAACAACCCTGGAAAGACTTTCATTAAGAATTTCAAGTCAGGTCATCCTGATGCAAGGAAGATTTGTGGTTGGAAGCAGATTTTGTAATCCTTTAAACTGTTGAATTTTGTAAATTGTTATCTGCACCTAGGATGTGAATTGACTCCTATTGTTCCATTGTTAAATGTAAAATTTGTACCTGTCTCCTCATTCCCAAACCCCAGCTTTCATTCCCCTTCTGGTTTCCAGCTGTCTGACCTTGCCCACTGAAGCTGGCATGACAGGAAATGACATGTACAACTTAGAAGTCACGCACCTTGGAACAGTACGTAGCTTGCCTATTGGAGGATACCTGAACCAGGTGCTAGACCATTCTCCAAGCGCCACCCTTTGTCCAACCCACTGCAGAAGGGCATTTAAGAAGAGCTGCCCCTCCTCACACCCTCTCCTCTACTCTCTAATTTTGCCCAGTTTCTTTTTCCTATTACTACTTATAAGTGTGGTTATGGTATTATTTTGGTGCTTTTTTGTCTCTCTGTCTCTTCCATCACTGTTACTAATTTTTCCTTCCAAAGCCTATGAAGAACAAATCGAATCCCTCTTCCTTGTGACAGCCCTTTAAATATTTGAAGACAGATTATCATTATTCCCTATTCTGTAGATGTAAATCCTCTCTTTCCTCCTGCTGTATGATCTTAAACCATTTGAAATGAGGAGAAAACATCAGTGTCTAGAATTGAATCCTGGTCTTTTGTGACTTTAAACACAGTGCTCTTTGGTATACTGCAGTTTACAATGCTGCTGGTGTTGTTGGTGGTGATAACCAGAAATGCTAAGCATAATGGTGTTAGCAAAGTGGAGTCTGAGGGTAGGAGAGAAAAAAAAATTCAGGTTAAAGGGTACAAAATAGGTGCAAATGGTGGAGGGGGTGGAGGCTCACAGACAAAGGAAAAACCAGGAGTGTTTAGTCACCAAGTTTCCAGAGCTTCACAATTTTCTAACAACTATGGACCCCTCCCATATCTTCGATTTTAGATGAGACAGGAAATTTGGGAAGCAGGGGGAGGCAAGGGGAAATTCGCCTAACTGCTATCTGTTTCTTCATCTGTAAAACCAAGCTAATAGCACTGACCTTCCTCATAGAGACTGTGTGCAATAATTAATTAATAATCACAAAGCCCTTTGAAAGTATAAAGTGCTACATAAAGGCTAAGCATTATTTCCCTATGCTCTCTGCTAGCTCTTCTAATGCACATCCTGGTCTCCTGTCTTTGATCTGCTGTTACCACCTGAAATATAGCAAACAATGACATTTTATCATTAAGCAAATGCATAATGAATACTGTTCATTGTTAAGGGGTTACTTAGCAATATAACTCTTTTTATGCCCCTCGAATGAGGACATCCTCCTGTGAGCAGATTATGTAAGCTAATAGCTCATGTATCAGAGTGAAGGGGAGAAAAGGGAACAGCCATAGCAACCAGAGCAATGAGGCCAAAGCTTTGGCCCTCAGAAGAAACCTGTTTCCATTCATCAGAGGGAAAAAGAGAAGAGGTAACTAGGATGAAAATCGGAGGGGAAGGAGAGCAATTCAGTCAACAAAGGAAAATTGCAAGCTGTTGCCTCCTGTTCCCTTCTCCATCCCCAGTCATTTCGTTGCCCTATAAATGGTTTTGCAATATCTGGGGATGAAAACCTTCCATGTTAGAATTCCAGTCTACCACCCATTTTATGTCTCCAGGCCTTCTCTCTTACACCTATGGAATTCTACCACCTCCTTGGTTTGGGGGCCTTTTTTTTCTTTTTACCATCACCTTTTCATGAAACTGAGGTAGGCAGATCACAAAGCCTTTATTTTTTTTCCTTCATTCCTCCTGATGTCTGTTCATCACCACAGAAATAGGCCTTTGAGACAGAATGCAGGACAACCTACCACTCAGAGTAGGCCATTAACTAGAGGGGGAATGCTGCTACAATTTCAAAAGAAAGATATATAAAGAGGTCCAACCAACTTGAAAACGAAATATCAAAACCTGTTGAGTAGGATGCCTTTTAAAATATTAGAATGATGTGAATGAGGATCACCATTTATATATCTTCTTTTTTTCCCCCCATTTTTGCTTTGCTTACACAATAGAAAAACTGTACTGGCTAATTCAATTTGCTTTCATTGTCACATTCTCATTCAAATAACTAGGAAGCTTAGGATATATTTTATTGAAACTCTGTCAAAGAAATGTGTGAAGAAACCTCCAAAAATCTGAATCTGGAAAATAAACTTGCATTTATAGCTGGGTTTAACCCATTTGTTTTTCAAAGAAAACATAAATTTGGGGTCTAGTTTACTAGCCTATATCCCTTTAAATAATCTAAAAGCCACAACTCTCATTTATCCTTTTATGTTTTGCTACATTTACTTTAGGGGTTTTATGTCTATTATTTGGCAGAGTTCTGTTTATCATTGTTCCTCCATGTTGTCCTGTTTTTGCTGACCTGCTTTTATTTCAGTGTTCTTCAGAAAACCTGACTTCACTATGCTTAGTTAATTCAAACTTTGCAACTATTGGAAAGGCTGTAAAAATCCCTTAACATGGAACAAGATTGCCACCCAGTGGTTAGACTAATCTCCTCCATTGTACTCTGATTTTTTTCCTCAAAATTTACATTTCATGTCAAAAACTAGGAAGAGACAATTTAATCTAACCTCTTATTTTATATTGTAGATGAGGCAAGTGAGGCCCAGAGGGGGTTAATAACATGTCTAAGGTCATGCAATTAGTCAGCAGAAAAAGCCAAAACTAGTTCTAGGGTCTCCAGACTCTCAGCCCACTTCTTTTTTAGGAAACCATAGAATTTTTAGAGCTGAAAGACACTCAAGAGACCAGTGAGTTCAAAATCATCATTTTGTAAAGTAGAAAGCTCAAACATCCAAGAGACATTAAGTGACTTTCCCAAAGTCATTCAGTGATAGAACTGGGTCAAGAAGTTATGTCTTCATCCATTTTACAATCTAATTTGTTTTATTTTTAAAAGCTATGTGATGAAAGGATAGAATTGTCATGAACCTGAGTTTAAATACATCCTTAGACATTTCTTAGCTATATAACTCTGAACAAATCACTTAAATTTTATTTGCCTTAGTTTTCTCAACTGTAAAATGGGGATAGTGATGGCACCTGCCCCTAGTGCTGTTGAAAGGATTAAATGAGATATTTATAAAACATTTAACACAGTGTCTGGCCGAAAAGTGGATTTTTAACAAATAATTGTTTTCTTCCTTCCTTTGTGAACAGGATAAATAACTTAACCTCTATGAGCCTTAGCTGCCTTAGCTATAAAATGATGAAATTGAATTTAATGATCTCTAAGCTTCTTTACAACTCTAATTTTTTTTCCCTATGACTTTTGGTTCAGAAGGGCTCAGGGCTTAGTGGAGGGCTCAGGTCTACTGGAGTCCATCCAAATTGTGGATGGGAAAGGGAAAAGAAGGAAGGTAAGCTTGCAAATCGAACCATCATTTGTAATACAATTTCTGTAAGATAATGCATTCTAAATTCTAAACAGCTAATTTAGAAATGCACATTTGGAATGCAACCCATATTTAAATTGGGAACCTCTTGTACAGTATTTAAAACTCTCCACAGAGACATCCAAAATGAACTCAAAAGTTTGCCTGTGGCAAATTTTCCCTGCCACTTCTAAATCCCCCAGGGCAATTTACAACCTATTTAGTGATGCTGTCTTAGCATATAGAGAAACCTGGGTTCCTATCTCATTTCTGACATTTACTACTTGTGTGGTAGCCTCTCTTGTGTGGTATCTGATTAGTAGCAGGAGTTTAATATTAAATAGCAATTATTTCACAGGTTACTTAGTATTTAAGAGTCTTTGAAATGCTTAAAGTACTGTTGTCATCTGGTATCATCACCATCATCACCACCACCACCATCACCATCACCACATCATCATCCTCCTCCTCCTTCTCTTCCACCTATTTCACTAGAATTACACTAGAATAGAATAGTTAGAAAATAGCAATAACATTGCTATTAACACACTCTTCCAAGGTTCCTCCATGTTTATCATACTGTCATCATGTCAGCCTGTAAATAGTAAAGTTTATGAGTAAAAAAAAAATTTTGTCCTAAATGAATATTCTACAACTATCATATTATGCAATACAATGACCTATGTTATAACAAACATCAGAGAGAGTTGCCTTAGAGATATAGAAATTCTACTCGGTGAGTAGTCAGTGCATTAAAGGAGATCCAAGTAGTTATTGAATCCACAAACACAGAGCATCTTGTTTCTTTCCTAATGTGAGAGCCAGGGTCTAAGGCACAAAAATCTCTAATATCCAAACAAAGCCTTATGAATAATATGGTATTAAGTATCTGAGATAGAATTCAAATTTAGGTCTTTCTGACTCTTAAATTCTACAATCTATTCACTATATCATCCAATTGCCTGATGGTTTAATAATAGATCCATCAAGAGGGAAGGAGGTAGGTCTTCAGTTAGGGAGTATCTGAGGAGAAAGAAGACTAAGAACCAAATTTGGGAAAGAGAAATGGAATTGGAGTAGGATTAGGCAGGGTTATATATAATCGTCTCATATTCAAAGTTACTTAAAGTTGAAGTGTTGATAAATTGGTTTTCCCAGGGCCACTAAAGGTAGCAAATGATGAGGTAGCAAAGCAGTGAATAGAGGAATCATCTTCAAAGTAGGAAAGTCTGAATTCCAGTCATGCCCCCTATATATACTAGCTATGTAGCTATGGGCAAGTCATTTAACCAAACAATGTCCTTTGACAAGAATTTTTTTTAAAGAATATTAGTCCAGACATACTTTGGTGGAAGTCATCACGATGGGAGATATACTGCACTTATAAAATTACAGCTATAGATTCTACCTCTCCTGCACTTATAAAATTACAGCTATAGATTCTACCTCTCTCTCTCTATCCCTCTAAAAATAATAGTGAAAATATTAATTTTACTTGGAAGAGAGGGTTGTTGGATATGTTTATGTCTGTATTTTTGATAAATAAGAATACATTAGCAATTATAGTTCTATGAAAATAATTTGGAGTCAGAGGAACTAGGTCCAAATTCTGGCTTACTTACTTACTTACTTACTAACTATATGATCCTGAATAAACCATGAATCTCAGATTCTTAGATGTAAAATTAGGGAGTCAGACTATATAATTTCGAGAATCCCATCTAGCTCTAAACTTGCCCTATGATCCTAAGAACTTGGATCTATTATAGTCTCATTATCAAACATTTCAAAACATTTTGTATTATCTAAAAGGACAATTCAGCAATAATTTCAAGTACAACCAGCAAAAGTAGAGCCATTTGGGCTGGCTAGGTGGTTCAGTGGATAGAGCACCAGCCCTGGAGTCAGGAATACCTGAGTTCAAATTCGACCTCAGACACTTAATAGTTACCTAGCTGTGTGGCCTTGGGGAAGCCACTTAACCCCACTGCCTTATAAAAAAAAAAAAATAGAGCCATTTTAAGGATGCTTTTCAAGAAGGCCATAAATGATGGAATTTCATTTATGGTCCCATTTGACTATACTTTACAATACAAACTAATATTTTTATCATGTAAATTTAGTATTTTCTGCATCATTCAGCCTTTTGAAGCAGGAATAAATAAATGTTACATATATTTCTCTGCAAAGTTAGAAATTTCAAGTAAACTAATAGAGATATTGCCTTTTGATTGAACAAAATGAATAGACTTAAAAATCTGGGAAATGGTAATTGCAAACTACATATTTACATTAAAATTATAATGACTTTAAGTATATCCTCAAGATAATTTTCAAGTGTCAAAATTGTTAATGCCTATAAATCAAGACCCAAGGTGTAAATAGTTAATATGACAACTGCTGAGCTCAATGTAAATTTGCAAAAGGAAAACTGCCATCATCATTCATGAAAGCAGCAGAATAATAAATGATTATGTATACCTCTGAGTGTACTTGGCACATGTTACAACAATAAGAGAAGATCATGCTAAGAGTTATTGGATTTCAATGCCACAAATATATTGCCAAATCATAAGCTAATTTTACATAGATTTTTAAGTTATATTCATAGCCTACTTGTATTATGAAACAAGAGTTCATGAAAGACCTAAAATAATCAGAATCAACAAAAAACTCAAAAGTTTTGATAAGATGTCCAATCAACAAATATTTATTGAATTCTGATTACAGATAAGAGTCTATGAGAGAGATAAAACATATAAAACATGGTCCTTGGATTCAATGAGTTTATAGTGTATACTAGGTCCAGACAATGTGTTGCCTACCAGATGAGTGCTGCAGGCAATAAATGCTATGGAAACCCAGAGGAGGGAGAGACCACTTCAGGCTGGAGTGGTCAAAGAACTAATCAGTCAACAAATATTCATTTAGTCCTAGCTATATTTTCAAGGCACTATACTAAGTGCTATGCTAGATACTTAGAAGTTTATTCAGCAAACTATCCAGAAATTCAGACATAAGTTCACCTCAAAAATCAACAAAAATGTTACATAATCAACCAGAAAGAAAACTTGAAATGGCTACAAATTCAAGAATAATGCCAACTACTGGAACACAGACATATATGTTTTAAAACTATTATTTCCCCATGTCTGTCTTCCATTCTATTTGTTCAGTCCTGTTTATTGGTGGAATTCAGAAAGAGGTGAATCAGAACTCAAGAATGCAAATGTCAAAAAATGGAATGTCAATGGCTATATTTTAGGAATTTTTTGGTAGAGTGCTTTAAAGTATACACAAAGAATAAACTCTAAAATATTACAGAAACAGGTAGCTTAGACCATAACAACTTCAGGACTGGTTCCTGAGCCTCTTTGACCTGTCTAAATATCTTTAATTTGTGAGAGAACTAGGAAGATTAAACATGTGTAGACACTTTTTAGGGTTGTTATCAAATAAAATTTACAATAATTCATAACTGCTATTATATATTGTTTAGCAGTTTAAGTCCCTATAGTTAATACTACTTTTACTCAGTCAAAAACATTTTTAGGGTCAGCTTAGGGAGAAAAGGGAGAGACTGGATAAATGAGGAGTAGCTCAGAGGTAACTGAAGCCCTTAATCTGTTACACAGAAGACATGAATAGCCAAGTTCCCTGACTCTTCAGTTAGCAGCCTAAGTATTCTGGAACCTGGAAGTCACAAACTATCCCCCTTCAAAGCACTGATGTTTGGTTCCTTTGTCAAGGAATACTGCTCTCTTAGCTCTTCCTTCATTAATTTTCTGTCTTTAATCTTAGTTTCCCTCCTCCTCCTTCTCCCCAATCTCATGCCAGGATAATTACTGGGCACCCCAGATATTCCTTTATCCTTTTTCTCAGAATTGGCTTTATAACACATACTGTCCTTCTCTCTTGGTTTTGCTTCCATTCCCACCTCTAACTGTCCATAGTCTACATACTCTTCAAAGACCAGTTCAAATGCTATATCTACTGGAAAGCCTTCTCTGATCTCCCCAGTTGAAATGGATTTACTCCTTATCTGCTCTCCTAGACCTTTATATTCCTCTCATGGATATATTCTATTATACCTATCTGTAAACATATCTGGATTATTCATGGAAACTACATATTAGTCTATAAAATGAATATTCTTTATGCTTTGGATTTTTCCCTGTATGAATGGTTGAGTAAAATTCTTTTTTGTGATTTCAGAAAGTTCTGTTATATATTTTAGGGTTTAATGCCATCAACACAATGTCATATACAAACATAAGCCTCTAGAGGACCTCATGATCTATTGGAACTCTCTCCTACATTTGGACTCTTATGTTTAATATCTCCCATCACCATGGCAAACAACCTAAATCCTGAGTCTCGTTCATCTGCAGTGTCAGTTTAAAATTTCTGTTATTTTTTTTGCAATCTCTACAGCCTCTTTATGAGAATTATGAACACATTCTTTGATGAAACCATGAGAAGGTAAAAGGGAAGCTCTTGCAAATCATGCTTTAGAATGGACTTTGTAGTCAGACAATTCACTTAGAATTCACAAAGAATAGATGGTAGTATGGATAAAATAAGAATAATAAAAAACATATTTAGTTCAGTGGAGCAAAATGTTGCCTTAAAGATTTTCTTCCAGGGAATACTTCAAAATCATTCAAGATTCCTTGTAACATTTAACAATAGATAATTCTATTAAATAAGACTGATATTTAGTAACATGAAGCATAAAATAGAGTAATATTCTTGCTAAAATTATTTTCACCATTACAGAAAAAGTCTAGTGATGAGTCCAAAAAATAGAGAAGTTTCCTGTACATGGCAAGGGCTTAGAGATATGTAGGATCTATTGTGCTGATTGTTTCGAACACTAGAATATTTTATTTCTTAAATGGCATCCATTAACTTCTCAAGAGAGTTTGGTCAAACTCTCAATGCAGGTCAATATATGCATATGTGAATATACAAACATACATATGTGTGTGTATGGGGATAGAGGTGTATTGTGTATACGCATACACACACACATATATGTGAATACCTATTGTCTGTATTATGCTATGCATCTTGATAGATCATAAAGATGATCAATCAGTACAAACATACAAAAATATTAGACCGAAAATCTAACTAAGAATTGTATGGAAGAGAATGAGGCATTTTGAAGGAGGATATACACAATGAGGTTTCTCTCAACACCTGAGCCTCCTAGTTGCCACTGCCACATGTAAAGACTGGTACCTGCCCTGACTCCCTAACTCCCACATAATAGAGAGTAAGGACTTCTAATGATGAGGAAAAAAATAAACACACAGCACTTTTGTACAGAGTAGTACCAGTCCTGGTTCTCATAATGCCTATAATGGTAAGATATTAAAGAATGAAGAGGTTATATTAGCCTGGTACTAATCCTTCCAGGCTCAGTCATCCACAAAGATTATTATTAGAAGGGGAAAGTTTGATCAATATGTTCTACCCTATCTATCCCTTCTTGCCTCATTTTTCAAACTATTGGGCAAGTTCCCCAGAGTGTTTGAGTCTGAGACCTTTTGGGAGTATGTAAAACAATGGCCCAAATTATTAGAAGCATTTTACAAGTCCTGAATAAACAAATCACTTATTTCAATGAAAAACAAAATTCAGATTGAAGTCAACAAGAGAAAAATTTAAATAGTCAACTCACTCCAGAAGTTGAAACAATGAAGTAATTATTTAATATAGCCTTACAAATGAGGTCAAATTTGAGTCCATAAACATTAAATGTCTCCATGCAGGTCTAATCTGCCATTTTCATAGTCATTTGTCAGAGTCGACTCATGACACAGAAAGTTTTCCTGTGGTTTTTCTTGTTGCATTTGTACATGAAATATATAAATTCAAATTTAAATAATTTTTGTATTGAAAGTTAAAATTAGGGGCAGCTAGGTGGCGCAGTGGATAGAGCATCAGACCTGGAGTCAGGAGTACCTGAGTTCAAGTCCGGCCTCAGACACTTAATAATTACCTAGTTGTGTGGCCTTGGGCAAGCCACTTAACTCCATTTGCCTTGCAAAAAACCTAAAAAGAAAAAAAAGAAAGTTAAAATTACCATAATACCTGTCCTGAATCTCAATGTCATCTATATTGGTAATCACAAAATAGTAAGATGACTTCTCCAAAATAAACTCAACTTTAAAAAAAAATTGAAATAACTTCAGAATGATCATAGATAATTGTTTTAAATCTCAAAATTAAATTGAAATGTCAAATTTTATTATCTCTAAGTTTTAAAAAGTGAAATAATATTAATTCTATCATGCTTAATTTAGAACTATAGAGAAGAAATCAATTCAAATAAATGTAGTACAAGCAAAGATACAAAAAAGTGTTTTGCAGAGCACTTTATATATATATGTATAATCTCACTTGATCTTCATGATTAGCCTGTGGAGTAGGTGGTATTTTTTACAGAAAAGGAAACTGAGACTGAAAGAGGTTAAGTAACCTGTTCAAGTTCACACAATAAGTATCTGTAGCCAGATTTAAACCCATATCTTACTGAGTTCAAGTCTAGCATTTTATCCATAGCAAAGGTATATAAATATAAAGTTAAAAAAAAATTGAGATGCATAAAATGTGGTTAACAGTTCTTTATTGGGGCGGCTAGGTGGCGCAGTGGATAGAGCACCAGCCTTGGAGTACCTGGTTTCAAATCTGACCTCAAACACTTAATAATTACCTAGCCATGTGGCCTTGGGCAAGCCATTTGACCTCATTACCTTGAAAAATCTAAAACAAAACAAAAAAACCAGTTATTTATTATGGGGATTCACAAGCATTGTTGTTGATTGTTTGCTTCGTATTGAATGCTTACTTTGTATGAATGATCTAGTTACAAATAGCATGAATCATAATAATTTGAAATGACATGTACATATAGGCTATATGGATAAAATGAGAATTTTTTCTGGAGGAAAAATATGCTTTTAATAAGCAAAAATAGGCTGTTAATCAAAAACTATGTTTGTGACATCAAATGGATTGCTTGTTTCATATAAGGTTTCACTAAATTCCACGTATAATTCTTTCCTTCAATGTGAACAAAAGGATAAATTTTGTTGATACCTTTATGTGGTTAAAATAAGACTTAGAAAATCATATGTAAAACAGTTTCAAATGATTCCATATATAGATAATATAGTGCAAAGAATTGCCCATATGTCTGCAAAACTTTTTAGGAAATTAACTGAATTAACTATTTTATGTTGCAAGTGGGTGAAGCAACAGTTATCTTTAGATGTTCTTCTGGTTGAATGCTGTTGAAACTCTCATTAGGGAAGATTTGTTACTATGTAAACCTATTTATGGCAATGCCAAATCAAGGGCAACTTTCAACATTTTTGATGGATTTTGACATAATATAGAAGAATTGCATTAGATTTTGCACTGATAGAGTCAATGTCAAGATAAAAAGCAAGGCTGCTAGCATTAGTCAAATTGTGCTTCTTGTAATTTGGGCACATTTCATGTTTCCTAAGGAGTAATTTCTATCAGTAAGTACTAAGGAGGAGCTATATGATTTCTTTTCATGTTCATGTGACTAATCAATTAACTTCACTTTTTAAAAAATTCCTTAAGAAGAAAGTACTTTATAAAACTCTATGATAATATTAAGGCATAGCAAAGAGCATTTTTCTTTAGCTTTTATAAAGGAATATTAAGTGGCATGGCAAGAACAATTAATAAAAATGATTTTTTTTTATCTAAGAGTCTGTAACACATTCTTCCATGAGTAAATCCAGAGTTCAGGGAAAAGTGAGGTCAAGCTTAGAAAGCATATGTGATAAAGAGATAATTTACAACTTCTGACTGTTAGAAGTCCTTTTTTCCATTTTGAGGCTATTAATGAGGCTCCCTTTAAGTATAAGTAATTTACAATAATTTGTCCTTAACACTTTTTTTTAATTTTATTTTTTCCATTTGCATGAAATGATAGTTTTCATTTTTCATTTTCTGTAAGATTTTGAGTGCCACATTTTTTCTGCTTCCCTTCCTTCCCTCCCCCACCTCATGACAGCAGGTAATCTGATAGAAGTTACACATGTACAATTATGTTAAATATATGTCCATTTTAGTCATATTATGAAAGAAGAATCAGAACTAAAAAAGGGGAGAAAAAGAAAGACATAAAACTAATTTTAAATAAGTAAAAAGTTTGCTTCAGTCTGCATTCAGACTCCTCTAAGTGCCTTCTCTGAATATGCATGGAATTTTCCATAACAGGACTTTTAGAATTGTCTTTGATCATTGCACTGTTGAGAAGAGCTAAGTCTATCACAGCTGATCTTCACACAGTGTTACTGTTAATGTGTACACAGGTTCTAATCACTTCAGTCAGCATCAGTCTACATAAGCCTTTTAAGGTTTTTCTGAAATCCACCTGCCCATGATCTTTTACAGAAAAATAATATTCTATCACATCATAAACACAATTTATTCAGTCCTGCCTCAGTAAACAGGCACCCTTTCATATCCAATTCTTTGGCACTACAAAAAAGAACTGCAATAAATATTTTTGTACATGTGAGTCTTTTTCCCTTTTTATGATCATTTTGGATACAGACTGAGTAGTAGTATTGTTGGGTGACAGGGTATGAACAGTTTTATAGCCCTTTGGGCTCTCCACAAAGTTCATAACTCTACATCAGTGCATTAGTGTCCTAGTTTTTCCACATTCCATTGAACACTGATCATTTTTCTTTTTCTTTTTTTGGCATTTTAAGCAATCTAAAAGTTGTGAGTTGGTGCCTCAGAGTTGTTTTAATTTGTATTTCCCTAATTAATAATGATTTAGAGCATTTTTCCATATGACTAGATTGTTTTAATTTCTTCATAGGGAAAACTTCCTATTCATATCCTTTGACCATTTATCATTTGGGGAATGATCTATATTCTTATAAATTTGACTATATAATTTAGTTCTCTTTATAATTTAGAAATGAATCCTTTATCAGAAATATTGACTGCTAAAATTTTTTCCCAGCTTTCTGCTTTCCTTCTAATCTTGGTTGCATTGGTTTTATTCATGCAAAAACATTTTTATTTTAATGTAATCAGAATCATTCATTTTATATTCTGTAATGTTCTCTATGTCTTGTTTGGTCATAACCCCCCCCCAAATAGATCTGACAGGTAAAATATTCCTTGTTGTCCTAATTAGCTTATGATATCACCTTTTATATCTAAATCCTGCTACCATTTTGACCTTCTATTGGTATAGTGAGTGAAATGTTGGTCTATGCCTAGTTTTTGCCATATTATTTTCCAGTTTTCCCAGCAATTTTTGTCAAATAGTAAATTCTTTATCAGAAGCTGGAGTCTTTTGGTTTATCAAATGGTACATTACTATACTCATTTACTGCTGATCTGTCATTCTGTTTCTCAGGCAGGACCAAAGAGTTTTGATCACTGCTGCTTTATAATAAAGTGTTAGATCTGATAGAGATAGGCCACCTTCCTTTGCAATGCTATTCATTAATTCCCTTGATATTCTTGAATTTTTGTTCTTCCAGATTAATTTTGCTGCTATTTTTTCTATCTTTATAAAATATTTTTGGAGTTTTATTCAACTGACATTACATAAGAAATTTAATTTAGGTAGAATTGTCATTTTCATTATAATAGTTTTAACCTACTCATGAGCAAATGACATTTTTTAAAACTCTTTAGATCTACCGTAATTTGTGTGAATTGTTTTGTAATTCTGTTCATATAATTAGACTCTCAAGTATTTTATGTGGTCTACAAAGTACATTAAATGGAATTTCTCCTTCTATCTCTTGATCCTGGGCTTTGTTGATAATATATAGAAATACTGTGATTTATGTGGGTTTAATTTTTGTCATGCACCTTTGCTAAAGTTAATTGTTTCAAGAAGATTTTTAGCTGATTTTCTAAGTAAATCATAATATCTGCAAAGACTAAGAGTTTTGTTTCCTCATTGTCTATTCTAATAACTTGAATTTTTCTTATTGCTAAAACTAATATTTCTAATAAAATATTGAATAATAGTGGTGATAAGAGAGATCCTTCTTTCACCCCTGATCTTAATGGGAATGCTTCTAGCTTATCTCCATTATATATAATACCTGATGATGAAAGAGTTATCATTTTAAGGAAAACTCCATTTATTTCTATGCTCACTACTGTTTTTAATAGGAATGGATAATATTTTGCCAAAGCCTTTTTTTGCATCTATTAAAATAATCATATGATTTCTGTCGGTTTTTTTAATTCATATGGTCAATTATGCTGATTGCACTCCTAATATTGATCCTACCTGATCATAGTGCATTTTCCTAGTGATATTTTCCTGTAATCTCTTTACCAATATTTTATTTAAAATTTTTGCATCAATATTCATTAGGGAAATTGACCTATGGCTTTCTTTCTCTGTTTTGCCTCTTCCTGGTTTAGGTATCAGCACCATATTAGTATCATAAAAGGAATTTAGCAGAATTACTTCTTTGTCTATTTTTTCAAATAATTTACAGCATGTTAGAATTAATTGTTCTTCAGATGTTGGTAGAATTCATTTGTAAATCTCTCTAGCCCTGAAGATTTTTTCTTAGAGTTTTCACTGATGGCTTGCTTATTTTCTTTTTCTGAAAAGGGATTATTTTATTATCATTATTATTATTATTATTATTATTATATTATTATTATTATATCTCATCTCTTTTTCTCTTCTGTTAATCTAGGCAATATTTTTGCAAATATTCATCTTTTTCCACATTGATTATCAGATTTATTGGTATACAGTTGAGCAAAATAGCTCCAAATTATTACTTCCGTTTCTTCTTCATTGGTGTTGAATTGACCCTTTTCTTTTTTGATTCTGGTAATTTGGTTTTCTTCTTCCCTTTTTATTAAATCAAATTAATCAAAGGTTTATCTCTTTTAGTGTGCTTTTTAAAAAATAAACTTTTACTTTTATTCATTCAATAGTTTTTCTTTTTTTAATTGTATTAACCTTTGATATAAACAATTTCTAATTTAGTATTTAATTTGTCCTTTTTCTATGTTTTTTAGTTGCATTCCCAATTTGTTTTTCTCCACTTTCTATATTTTATTCATGTTAGTATTTACAGATATAAAATATCCCCTAAGAATTGCTTTGGTTACATCCAAAAGTTTTGGTATGATATCTCATCATTTTTGGATGAAATTATTTCTATGATTTTTTGCTGATCCAGATCCACTCATTTTTTTTTTGCAAGGCAGTGGGGTTAAGTGAATAGTCTAAGGTCACACAACTAGGTAAGAATTCTATGTCTGAGGTCACATTTAAACTCAGATCCTCCTGATTCCAGGGTCTTAATTCATTGCTCATTTGCTCTATATGTGCACCGCCCTCAATCCACTCATTTTTTAAAATTAGGTTATTCAGTTTCCGCTTAAGTGACAGTCATTCTTTCCCATGACCCTTTATTATATATAATTTTTATTGTATCATGATCTGAAAAGGTGGCATTTAATATTTCTGCCTTTCTGCATTTGACTGTAAGGTTTTTATACCTTAATATATGGTCAATTTTTATGTAGATGCTATATATCATTGAAAAAAAAGATAAATTCTTGTCTATCTCTATTCAGTTTTCTCCAGAGGTCTATCATATCTGTTTTCTAAAATTCTATTTACCTCCTTAACTTCTTCTTGTTTATTTTATGGTTGAATTTATCTAACTCTGAGAGAGGGAGCTTGAGGCCTTCCATTAATATAGCTTTGCTGTCTTGAAACTCATTCAGTTTCTCCTCTAAGAATTTGGATACCATAACATCTGGTACATATATGTGTAATACACTCTGTTGAGTTCAAAAATTTATCTTATGCTACAGGGAATTAATTGGAGAAAGAGGAAAGAAAAGAGAAGGAAGAGCTGATAGGTGGGGGGTCAGATTGAGGGATGTGGTGGCCAGAAGCAAAACACTGGTGAGAAGGGATAGAGAGAAAGGAGATAGAAAAGAACATATGGAAGGAAAATGGAATAGAGGATAATACAGAGTTAGGAATCATTAATTGTGACTGTGAATGGTATGAACTCTCCCATAAAGTAGAAGTGAATAGCAGAATGGATTAAAAATAAGAATCCTACAATATATTTCCTTACAAGAAACACATTTATAGTACAAAGATACACACAAAGTAAGGGTAAAAAGTTGGAGCAGAATACATTATGCTTTAGCTAAAGTAAAACAAAAGCAAGGGTAGCAATCCTGATCTCAAAGCAAAAGCAAAAATAGATCTAATTAAAAAGAATAAGGAAGAAAATGGTATCTCACTAAAAGGTGCTATAGACAATGAACTAGTATCAACATTAAACAATGCACTAAGTGTTATAGCATCTAAATTCTTTAGAGGAGAAACCAAATTAATTTTAGGAAGACATAGGCAGCAAAACTATCCTAGTGAGGAACCTCAAATTCTTTCTCTCAGAATTAGATAAATTCAACAAGAGTTAAGAGTCAAGCAATTCTCATCCTAGTCCCTCTTTCCCCTCTGTTGTAATAGGCCCTTTTCACCTTTTTATATGATGTAGTTTACTCTCTTCTGCTTTCCTCTTTCCTCTTTTCCCAGTACAATCCTTTTTTTAATGCCGTATTTTTTATATCATCACAACAAACTCAACCTATGCCCATATACTCTAATATAAATATAGTTCTCAAGAGTTACAAATATCATCTTCCCATGCAGAGATGTAATTAGTTTAATCTTATGAAAATTATTTTTTTCTCTGTTTACATTTTTAAACATCTCTTCAGTCTTTCATTAGAAAATGGAATATTCTGTTCATCTCTGATCTTTTCATCAGGAATATTTAAGTTACCTATTTTTTTTAGAATGTCCATCTTTTCCCCCAGAAGTTAAGTTTTGACGGATAATTGATTTTTGGTTATAATCCAAGCTCCTTTTCCTTCTGAAATATCATATTCTAGATTCTCTGATCCTTTAATGTTGATGTAGCCAAGTCCTGTTTAATCCTGACTGTTTGTTTCTTTCTGGCTACCTGCGGTATTTTCTCTTTGATCTAATAATTTGCATATGCTGTTCCTTGGAGTTTTCATTTTGGGGGTCTCTTTCAGGAGATGATTGGTGGATTCTTTCAATGACTCTTTTACCCTCTGGTTGTAGAATATCAGGGCAGTTTTACTTGATGATTCCATGAAAGTCATCAGTCAGGCTCTTTTTTTGATCATGGCTTTCAGGCAGTACATTGATTCTTAAATTATTGTTCTAGGGTCTATTATTCCAATTGTTTTTCCAGTGAGGTTTTTACATTTTCTATTTTTTTATTTTTAAAAATTTTTATTTGACTGATTCTTCTTGTCTGATAGAGTCATTAGCTTCCACTTATCCAAAACTAATTTTTAAGGAATTATCTTCTTTGATTAACTTTTGTATCTTTCATACATTTCATTGTATTTTTCATTTGGTAAATTTTATTTATGAATTGTTTTCTAAATTTTTTTGCGCTTTCTTTTCCAAGTTGTTGACTCTCTCTCTCTCTTGCATACCTCTCATTTCTTTTCTCAATTTTTCTATTTGCTTTTAAAAATGTTTTTGAACTCTTCTAAAATGACTTTTTGGTCTTGAGAGAAAATCATTCCATAAGAGATTTTGCATATAGTACTTTTTCCTATTGTGCTCTTCTGATTTGGTACTGTGACCTTCCTTATCATTATAATAGCTTTCCTAGGTTAGGCTTTTTTCTGTTTGTTTCTTATTCATTTTGAACTCTACTTCTGGGCCACTACTACTAATCTTTCCATATCAAAGAGGACCACACCAAACAACCAAAGGATTGGAGGCATGGATTGTACAATTATGTTTATTATAGTGGGGGTGGGGGTGGGGTATGCTGTGGAAGACATCCTTCTCACTTGCCTTTACCAGAATCATTCCATATCTAGGCTTGATTAATAGGAAAAAGGACAATTGGAGATGACAATGGGATACTGTCCCATGCTTCTTTTGTTAGGGGCTAAGGGCCTGCTCACAGATTTTTCACTTTGTGGCCTCAGGTATTAGCAGTTTCCCCATTGTTATAGAGTTACCCAGACAAGTTGTACTATCTGCATAGAGGTTCTAGGGTTCTCAATTTATCCTCACAGTTGATTTTCTGTGCCACTGGCTCACTGGTCTGGGGGTTCAGGGATCTTGTTTACTGATCTTTCCTGCAGTTACCTCCTTCTAGCTTCTCTACCCCTACCCTACCTTGCTCCTCCTCTACCCAAGTGAGACAGATCTTTCCTGGAAGTCCTTCCAAGATATTTTAAGCTGGGAAATTAGCCATTCTGTCTTTTTGTGGGTTCTGTCACTCCAGAATCTATTTAGAGATTTGATTTAATGTTGTTTAAGGAGGATAAGAAAAACTTAAGAAAATTCCTAGCTTTTCTCCATCATCTTGGCTCCATCCTTCACAAAGGATATTTCTAAAATGAATTGCATGGCAAAAAATATGCTAGTTTTCTTAGAACAAAGACTTCATGGGAAGAGTTGGGTCACAAGAAATTGACATTTTCTTAGAGATTATAATAAAAATTAAGTAAATTTATTTAAGATAAAAATTTACCTTCTAAAACATTTCCTCAGTGAATACTTTGGTGCATATTGTTCTCTAAAAAAATTATTAAAACAAAGTCCTCAAATGCATACTCTGATCCAGAAAAGGTAACTGTATTAAATTTACAAAATTATATTTTTAATGGTTTTTTAACTCAAAAAATACTGTACAGCAAATTAAATAGGAGTGATCTACAAATACAATTCCTATTTTTTGTTTTAAGACCTAGCTATTTCTTAATATGTATAATAAAGACCATTTGCCATGTGGTCAAAGATGATCCATTTGAACTTATCCTTTTGAAAATGCATTTAAACAAGAATTTGAATCTGAGTTTACTACCATTTATAGCAACTTATTTATTTGAAAATGGTTCATAAAAACAAAATATCTCAATCTGTGATTGAAAAATGATTATAAGTACCAATTTCAATAATAACACATTTTAAGAAAATTTTCACTGAAAAAAAATACCCACCACGGCACTGGTATTATTATTTCTTGTTATCTTTAAAAGTGACAAACAAAAAATTTAAGGATCTTTTCAATGGATATCAGTATCCATTATATTATTAAACTGTGTCTAAGGCCAGTTTATTTCTCTATTTGATTTTAATGGCTATTGTAGCTGAAAAAGGAAGATCACAAAAATGTAGAATAGAAGAAATGCTTCATTAGTAATATATGGTAAATTTCAATAATCCTTTTTCAGATCCATCTAGCAGATATGCCAAGGTTTTACTTGAAATTCTGTTTGTAAATTTCAAGATTCCCTGATGTCAGAAACTTGTTCTTGCAAACAAATCAGGTAATGCATTTTTTTTTACATTTTTAACAAATGTATTCAAATTCATTAAAACTGGAAGAGTTTTAGATGGGTTAAAATTTTTAACATATATAGATATAAGAATAAGTTTTATATATGACCCATTTACTTCATTTTAATTTTAAAATGCCTTACTAATCATAATATATTCATACCACTATTAGCTATTATCTCAAGGCACAATATACCCTTAGGATAAAGTCCATTATTAATCAGTGTATATAAATCAATATATCAAGTAGCATAATATAAATATATTATTATATATAATTACATGTTAGGTATAAAATATAAATACAATATAACATAAATATATTTATATATATAAAAATAAAATATAATTGATATACCTTTTCAAATTTTTAATTTAGGGATCCAAATTCTTGTCAGATCTGATTCATTGATTTTTATTTCATAATGTGGTTGACAAAGACTTCACATTTTAAGAGTAGAAGTGTCAGCTCTAATATTTGTTTTTAACTTGTGCTCAGATTCTTAGCATTGTTTTCAACCCACAGTTTGACTGTAGAGATCTTTCAAGCCCAGCTATCCATTTCATAAGAATGAGTCTAGTTAAAACTAAATTTATCCAAGCATCCATAAACTGCAATTCAATGAAAGCAAAGGCATATATATAACAGTGTTATTAATATGCTGGTACTAGTTTTGTTCTTCTCTAAAATCATGAATTATATGTGACATGACCATCCGACATACAAAATGAGTGTCTTCTTTCTTTTCATTCTGTTTAGTAAGAATTTCATGATTATGGAGTTAGAAATGGCATGATCTTGCTTGTTTTGTGTAAATGGGAAGCATACCAGTAGAGGCTCAGGACTTTCAGTTCTAAGTAGTAGCACTATACCTCTTCCACATCAAGGTTACCCCAGGATCCTTAGATCCTTAGCACTTCCTAGAGACTCCCAGATCTGCCTGCATGAGTATAGGCTGGATAAGTGAGCTAGCCCCCTAAAAGAAGAGGAGAAATGACAATCCGATGCCACACACTTAACTGCAATAATAGGAAAGCTCAATTTCTTTATTCATTTAGTTTTTTTTAAAAAAACTTAAATTATACTATTTTCTTTCTGAACCTCCACAACCCCAGAATTTATATATTTATAGACTAGTGGTTTGTTGAAGAGCTTATTTAAGGCCATTGAATGAAAGATCTCTATTTTCAACATTTAGTAGTTTCTATCTTAACACAGTGACTGAAAATTCCTTATTTTTTCTTATGCTCATATAATGTACTCAAGTGCTAAAGCATTGATGATACCTATTGTAAATATGTCTAATACCAAGATGGCTCCCAAAGAACTGGATTTCATATAAACAGGACTGCTCAATCACCTCCCCTCTCCCAATTTCTTTTTCCTCAAGTATGATAGATTTGCCTTCTCTACTCCTTATCCCTTGAATTTATTGACAGCAAACACTCTTGTCTTTGTTACCCTAGCACAGTGCCTTGGGCAGAGTGGGTGACTAATATTTATTCAAACCAAAGACATAATGAAGACATTCATTTCTAAGAGGTAACTGGACAGGATCAAGTATCAATGAAAGAGTATCAATGAAAATACTGTCTAATTTACTGAAGGTGTTCTCTCTCTCTCTTCTTCCCTCCCTCCTCTCTCTTCCCTCATCTCTCTCTCTCTCTCTCTCTCTCTCTCTCTCTCTCTCTCTCTCTCTGTCTCATTCTCCCTCCCTCCCTCTTCTCTGTTTCTTCTCTCTCTCTCATATATCTTTCTCTGTCTCTGCCTGTGTTTCTCTGTGTCTGTCTCTTTATCTCTCTGTCTCTCTGTCTCTCATGCTCTCTCTCTCTCTCTCTCTCTCTCTGGTATAGTGAGTTCATTCAGTTGCAACTGGGAAGTAGTTTTCAGAGACACCAACATAACTGAAAGTATCTCATTCATTTTGTTGATACTGGCTTTGGACCATAAAGTATAATTCTTGATTTTTATAGACCTTCTAGTTTTTCCTATTTATTGGGCCTCTGTTAAATAGTTTTCTCTATTATTAAATAGCTTTCTCTGTTAAAATCTCTGTCTGTGGGCAGCTAGGTTGCACTGGCCCTGGAGTCAGGAGGACCTGGGTTCAAATCTGGTCTCAGACACTTAATTACCTAGCTGTGTGGCCTTGGGCAAGCCACTTAACCCCATTTGCCTTGCAAAAAGAAAAACTAAAAAAAAAATCTCTGTCTGTGGTTTTGCTTGCTTAATCTTTTTTTTTCCTGAGTTCATTTCTCTAGGTTACCAGCTGCACATTTCCAATATTGGCCTCTTCAGGATACCAGTCCTGATAGCAAACATACTCTGGACCCTGTGTCAATGGAGTTCTAACTGCAATGCATTCACCTCCAAATGGACCCTGAAAGGCCCAGATGAATCTGGGTGCTGCATAATTTTAATAATGTAGAAAATTTGTAATAAAAACAAATTCTGTAATCTTTAATGCTGTTTTTTTCTTGAGCTATAAATTGACTCCTATCATTTCATTGTTAAATGTAAAATTTGTATCCTATCTCTTCATTCCCAACCCCCAACTTCCAATCTTATACCTATTTTGGTCATGTAAGAGGGGAGGGATTTTCCCTTTTTCCCTTAGTGCCCAGATAATGAGAAAGGCTATAAAACCTGAGCTGGACCTCCCCTCGGTGCTGATCTGCCCTCTGGCCCAGTTTGTCTTGTCAGTTTTCCTCTCCCTTATCTCTCTCTCTCTCTCTCTCTCTCTCTCTCTCTCTCTCTCTCTCTCTCTCTCTCTCTCTGTCTCCCATGCAACCTAGTCTTTTGTTATTCACCCTGTCCTAAAGTGCTTGTGGACTCTCCTGGAAGAGGAAACTTTTAACCTGTTTACTTTGCAATATTTACAAATACCTTCATTTTTCATTAACCCTCCATTTCTTTGGTCACCCCAAATCCTATCGGCAACAATTTGATATAGTACCCAAGACTACTACTGATTCTTCTGACCCATATCCACCCATTCAATTGCTAGGTTCCTTCTAAGCTGAGCAAATGTGCAGCTACATAAGCATAACATTATTGAGGACCTCTTGGGTCAGTCTCTTTTCAAGAGCTACTCCTTATTTAATCAAAATTAGCCCACTCTAATTGACTTACCCACCCAACTAGTCTTACTCCCTGAGAGAATGATTAGTCAAGTAGCTACTTCTCCCTGCTTTAATTTCCTCTCCTGAGCACCTCCATTTGGACATTCTGATTGAGTTCTGAACTTTATTCTTCATTTAAAAGCAAGACTGAGAAGTCAGAGTAGCTTATAGTTTGTTCTCACCTCAAACCTAACAATTTAAAATGATTGAAAAAATGTAATTTATACTAATATCTATTAATAAATATAAACATTTAAATTGAGGCCTAAACTAATTGTTCATTAATAGACAATTTCCCTTTGACAGAGACAGGTTACCCCCTGACAGTGCTTGTATTTCATGGGTGGACCAAAAGTCTTTAAAAAAATCAGTCTTTTATATTAAACTAATGATTGACAAACAAGGGTCAGAGTCTAGCACATTGCCCATCACTTTGCCTCCATAGAATATTTAAAAACAATTTGCAGATCTTTGGGGAAAACCAGAAAGTTTTCAAATACCCCCTAGAACAGGGGTAAATACTATATTTAACAAAAGACTGTAACTGTATTGTAGTTCCCTCAGGCAATTACCCTTTGTTCATTGCCACAGGGCCCATTTTCTATCCCTCCTGAATAACATTTGGTCTGGGTACTCCCTTATCTTGTTATTTCCTCCTTCCCTCTAGGTAGGTCATGAAATTCCTTTGTGAACATTGTGAATCAAACAGCCACTTTTAAAAACTAAATATGTGCAAAATTCAGCCTTTAATGTTTCTCAGGAGCATTGATTCATATTATATGGAATTATAAAATAGTATCAGAAAAGGGCACTTTACATACTATAATAGTCATTTTATAAAGTTCAATTTGGCAATTCCAAGTCACATTTAATTTTCTGTGAAAATTCCCATATGGCATAAAGAAATTGCTCTTTGTGACTCTCAAGTCTTTTTCCAAGTCTTTAAAATGACAACCTTTTAGAATTAGTACTTTGTCCAAAAACAGGCACTAAATTAATTATACCAAATAAAATCACATAAGTATCTTCATTAAAATAAATAATAAAATAAAAACTAATTTTTTCCTTTAATACCCTATTGGGTCTTAATGCAAATCAGGAACTTTTCCACTCTGTATTTCATTTTATTAGGAATCATTTGTAGTTCTTCATTTTCACTGATAGGTGGGGCTAGTAATTTCTGCATTACTTATAATATTTTAGGATTTTAAAATCTCTATCTAGATGAAGAAGATACTTTTGGGTTTTAGAACTGATGAAATAGCATAATTTTGTTTTAATGAATAATGTTGTTTTCATTAGTATGTGACATATATCCCAATAATACACCCTTACTGATAGCAAAAGCTTTAGGTGGAGTTTCTGCCTAGTAGGCCCCTATAATATATGCTGTTTTTAATCTTTATTCATTATAACAACAGAACCCAGACACCGAGGAGCTGTTATTCCAATGAAAAGTGAATTGGGGGATGGGAGAGAAGGGTATTGAGCATTTTTTTAAAATAGTTTAATATATCTGTAATGAAAAGAGAAATTATAAATGTATTTATTATTCAATCAGATGGATTATGTGTATTGGGATGCAATCATTTTATTTTATTCAATCATATATTAATGTTTAGGTTATGTCTGCTGATGGACAATTGTACCCAGTCATAAGCTTTTTTTTTTTTAGATTTTTCAAGGCAATGGGGTTAAGTGGCTTGCCCAAGGCCACAGGGCTAGATAATTATTAAGTGTCTGAGGTTGGATTTGAACCCAGGTACTCCTGAGTCCAAGGCCAGTGCTCTATCCACTGTGACACCTAGCCACCCCCAGTCATAAGCTTTTTGCTAATTATGTTTATTCTAAATTCAGGGAATTAAGTAGAATGCACACATGGCTTGGGGCTCACTCAAATTTTGCAGAAAAGGAGCAAGTAAATCTTTTAGGAAAGAGTTTTTATTCATCAATCAGAAAAGAAGATGAAGTGGCAGTCATGTGAACCTAAATTAAAATATACTAAATAGATATTTCCTAGTTTAAAAGGAATTGTGCGTTTCTAGAAGAAATGAGAGAATATTCCTGGAAAGCTATAATTGTTTACATCGTAAAGTCATGGCATCTTCTTACAATTCTACCAGAAAAACCCATATTAATAGATAAGGTCTTCTCAATGAAAATATATTCTAAGGTTTACATAGGACTACCCCAAGTTGGGGAAGAGGGTGAATTAGTAGATGACTATATAACTTAGAACTGCCTCTCTCTCCTTCAGGGAGTCAACAATATGAATAATTAGTGCAATGTAAGAAATAGGCAATAAATGTTTAAAGAGGTCAGGGGTGCTATTGGAGCTCTTAAGATCGGTTCTTGATTTTTTTTTTCACTCAGTTGTTTGTGGGGGATAATATTTTAAAATAATTTTCCATTAGCTTTCACTTAGACTATTTAATTCACATTAATAATTCCACAATCATTTAAGTTTCCACTACATATAAGGTATCAATGCTATGCCCTGAGGATGTACCACCCACAACAGAGACTTGGTCTTGCAGGTTTTAATTCTTTCATCTCCAAAACTTCTATTTTGAAACTACTGTTTCTGAATATGCTTTGTCTTTCTACTTTCTTATGATCTCACTCACTAATCCAATACATTTCAAGATCAAAGTGTCTCTCTCACTCAGGTCCCCACTCTACAGTTGGTTTTCTATATACATTAAAAAGTAAGACCCTTGAAGGCAGGAACTATCTTTGGTTTTGGATCTATATCCCCTCCCCCCCCAGCTTTTAGCATTTTTTTCATTTATTCAAAGAAAAACATTTTCAGAAATACTGCTTTGTCATTTATTTCTATATAATGCAATAATTAGCAAATAAAAAAGAGTACAATTAGGAACAGCAAAAATCTGGCAGCCTGTTATTAGCAAAGAAAACAAAATATTTTTTTTGCTATGTTGAGCAAAATGTATACTTGTGGGTACACAGGCTATTCTAACAGCCATGACACAAATCATTTCCAAGTAAACTGCCACCTGGACAATCTCAGGAGCTGGCAAGCTGTCCTTAGAGATAAAGGTGTGCCAGAGTCCTTGGGAGCTGGAGTCCTTGGGAGTTGGGCATTCCGCCCCACCGACCAAGGGCACTAGACACAGCTGTGTCTTATCACCTCCTCCCAAACGTACCCCCTTATCTTGTAATGCAAGACACTGAACATACCCGGCTTGCACCCCCATTCCCTCATTATTCTTTGTTCTACCCCAGAAGACCTAACAGTATATATGTAATAGCTAAGCAGTAATAAAATTGAGCTGGAGTCATAAGGCAGTAGTGGCTTGACTCCTTATTCTCAGCTCCCCTCTGGGAGGGAAGTCACCATTGGGCCCCAAGGAAGCAAGCCATAACATATACTTACTAGATCACAGCTTTTGGTATCAGCAGGGGACTTTCTGTCATATGCTACTAGAAAATGCTGAAAGATGGTAGAAAGGTCCATATACCAAACTTCCATGTGTCATTGCTATTTTGTACAAAAACATTTCTATTGCTTGGCTTTTTATAAATTTTACTCATGTTAGATGAGTTTGAGTCACAGAAAACTAAAAAAATAATGTTTCAATTCCTTCTCTAAGAAAAGCTATATTTGAATATATAAACCAGAGATGATTATCCTATTTTTACAGTGGTCTGTATATATCCTGTGATTTGATTTAATAACTGAAGCCTTCTCACTTCTCTTAAAATTGCAATTGCAAAGACCTTAGAAAAGCAAAAATATATACAGTTGTGGCACAGTTCAGACAGGCATGACGGTTACCAAGTAGGGTCTTTTAAAAAACAACTGGCCTATATTTTCCATATAGTTCAGTTTTTTGTTTTGCTTGGTTTTTTGTTGTTGACAAAGTAATGGGTCAGAGGGAAAGCAAAGAAAAAGTAGTCAGAGATATTAGAGGTTTATATTGAAGGAGGTTGTTTCTAAAGGTTGTTTATCCCAAAAGTGTTAGGAATACTGGAACTGAACATAGTGAATTTGATTGAAAGCCTTCTTGAGCATCTTGATTTAGACGTTAGCAGGATCACCACCTACATCCAAGATGGTGAATTCCTGAAATGCAGAATTGGCAACTGCTGATAGGCATTAGGGGTGGCAAATAAGAGATTTGGATTAAAGGAAATTTAGAATATACAATCTTGGGTGGCAAGAGGAAGGTAGCTATAGAAGGGACTGTGGAATTTGAAGGGAACTAGGTGGGTAAAATTGGAGGGAGGAGAGCTACAGTCAGGGTTCTGGGAACAGTGATTAATCAACTGAGAGTGAATGGATAGTGACAGTAACTTCTGGGAGAGCCTAAATAAGAATATAGAGTCTCAGTTTTGTGTTCTCCCTGGGGTGTAGGCTGCCATAATAGTCGAAAAGGGTACCTCACAGATATTGTTGCTTCTTCTACTGCCTTTACTCCCTAAGAGAAGCAGAACCAAACTATACATGTAATATATAAGCAGATTATAATTTGATGGTTATTCATAAGATCCCTAAAATATTCCTTTCCTGCTCATAACCTGAAATTCTTTTTAATAAAGGCAAGGATGGCTTAGAAAACTAGGTAAATTGGGCTCCAGTTACAAGCATTCATTTTACCAGAGAGTAATCATAGACTGATTTATCACCTAAATGGTATGATTTCAAGAGTCCTATTTGACAGTTAACTTTTTTATCTTTCCTGTGTTTTTTTTCTACTTATCTCTAATTTTTCCTGAATTTGAAAAAAGTTTTATTCTTGATTTTAGGGTTTACATTAATAAATTACAGATATAACCCTTTTTCCTTGAGGCTTCCTTTTTAATAAATACGAGTTTGTTTAAAGAGAAATATTAGAGAAATAGTTGTCTAGTCTTTTCTGTAATATTAAGGAACTATTATCTGTGCTTAACTGACATTTTCTGAAGGCCTCTGACTCCCTCTCCATTGTTCAGTTTAACCCCTTTCTCAAGGGGAAGCTAGGCCACAAAGAGAATAGAGCACCAACCCTGTAGTCAAGAGTACCTGAGTTCAAATTTGACCTCAGACACTTAATAATTGCCTAGCTGTGTGACCTTAGGCAAGTCACTAAATCCCATTTCTCAAATGTAAATTCACCAAGATAATAAAGCAACCTCACTCCCTTACCCTTACCCTTCTTCTACCTTCCTGGCTCCTAGCCTTCCAAGGTGGATGCCTGACTCTAGTCACATCCAGGTGGATCATTCCTTGATCCCCTCTCTGTGACTCTTCTCCTGGGCCAAATCCTCTATAAAAGTATGACTAACCCCCTCCTCCATGCTGGATCCCCATGGGTCTAAGACCAGTTATATATCTCTTTGCTGTTCCCTTTCCCTTTCCTCTTTCCCTTTCTTAAATATCATTGCTATTAGCTTTTGTCAACCTTTAGTAACTTGTGGACACTTTTTGGTAACCTGTGCATGTTTTTGTGCAACCTGTGGAATTAAAATCTAAAACTTTTTACTTTTCTGAGTCAGAATGGTGAGTTTTACTTCCCAAACAAACCTGATCTTTGGGGGGGGAGGGAATTTCCCTGTCTTCAGTTAAGCAAAACCAATTGACAGTAAATTTCATTTATATCTTTTTATAATAAAGGAGGGTGGTATGAGGTACCTCCTTTCATTCCTCTCTAATTTTTTTTAATAATGTGATCTTTTGGATCCCTTTGGAATTCATTATTGTATATGGTGCATGATTCTGATTTAAACTTATTTTTGCTAAACTTTTCCCATTTTTCTCAGTATCATAATATCATCCTGTCATAATATCATCCTAGAAGTTTATGTTCTTAGTTTTATTAAATACTGGCTAACTAAATTCTGTTTCTGATTCTTATTTGATTTGTTTAATTAATATACTTTTATATTTTATAACCAGCACTAAATGATTTTTATAAATTTTTATAGTTGAGGTAGAGATTAAGAAATGCAATTGTTCCTGATTCCTCCTGATTTTTTAATAACTTCTTTCACTATTCACTTTCCTGATTATAACCCACAGGTTTAACTTTCCTTTTTCTTCTTAGTTATCCCTACCTTCCCCCAACCCCCAAATATTTCTCAATCACTTTATTTTTATTTTTTGAAGTTCAAAAATTCCTCCCAAAACCTGATTATGAATTGGGAAACTGCAGTTCATGGCATAAATCTAGAATTCATATATTTTTCAGGCCTTGATCCTCATTTACTTGGATTATTTCACAGCCTCCCAACTGATCTTATCTTTAGTCATTTCCCTAATCAATCAGTCCTTTCCAGTGCTTCCAAAACAAACTTTCTAATGTTTAGGTCTGATCATGGCTTTGTCCTGTTCAAAAAGTTCAGTGGCATTCCACTGCCTATAAGATAAAATAAAACTAACCAGCTTAGCATCCAAATTTCTCAATCTATTTTTCCACTCTTACTTAACTTTCCTCCCTGAACTGCCTCAAGGATTTTTCCTCCACAAAACTTGTTTCAATAATACAATTTTAAGCTACTAAACTCAAAACATTTTAAACAGCTACTTAAGGAAACAACAGAAATGGTTCAACTATCTTCATTCCTTTTGTCCAAGTTGAAATGAGAATAAAATGTATGTGCTTAGGAGGAAAAAATACAAAATACAGTTTCAAATAACATACATGTCTGACTGTCTAAATATAGATATGTCCAAAGGTTCTGTCCTAGATCCTTTTCTCTTTTGTCTCTACACTTTCACTCTCAATGACATCATTAATTCCTATTTATCCAATTATTATCACTATGCAAATGATAACTTGATCTTTTCAGTTCTAATCTTGTTTGGTTTTTTTTAGTTTTTTTGCAAGGCAATGGGGTTAAGTGGCTTGCCCAAGGCCACACAACTAGGTAATTATTAAGTGTCTGAGGTCGGATTTGAACTCAGGTACTCCTTACTCCAGGGCTGGTGCTCTATCCACTAAGCCACCTAGCTGGCCCTTTTCAGTTCTATTCCTTTTTTTTTTTAGGTTTTTTTGCAAGGCAAATGGGGTTAAGTGGCTTGCCCAAGGCCACACAGCTAGGTTATTATTAAGTGTCTGAGACTGGCTTTGAATTCAGTTCTATTCTTTCTAGAGTTCTACTTCTGAAACAGGAGCTTTCACAAAGTATCCCACAGGCATTTCAAATTTAACATGTCCCAAAAGAATGTATGTCTACCCTGACTTTCCTCCCCTTTCCTTATTTCCCTGGAAGGATACTGACATCTTTCCTGTTAGCTGTTTGTCAGTCATCCTCAATTCTTCACCTAGTGCTGTGAGAATCAAAAGAAAAAATATTTGTAAAACATTGAACCACAATCCCTGTCACACAGGAAATGATTAACAAATGCTTGTTCCTTTCCTCCTGTCCTAAATATTCATTTGTTAATTGAATCATTTGTTAATGCTATCTCCACAACATCTCTTCAGTAATGAATATTGTGCTAAACACTGGGGATAGAAAAAGTTCTTTCTAGTCACTAAAGAGGTTACAATCTAATGGAAGAGGCAATAAGAAAATAAATATGTAAAAATAAGCTGAATAGGAAATAAATAAGAGAGACAAGGCACCAGATGAGTTGGGGAAGAATTCATATGGAAGATGGAATTTTGGTTGAGATTTAAAGAAAGCCAGGGAAGCCAGTAGATGGCGATGAGGAGGGAGAGAATTCCAGATATGGGAGATAGACAAAATTTCCAGAACTAGGAAATGAAGTGTCTTTCCACTGAACAGTTAAGAGACCAGTGTTACTAAATCAAAGAACACATGGTGGGGTTTAAGATGTAAGAAAACTAAAAAGACAGAATTAGAGTATGAAGGGCTTTGAATGTCAAAGAAAGGATTTTGCATTTTATACCAGTGGTAATAGAAAGTCACTGGAGTTTAATGTGAGGCCGAGTGGTTATGAGGTCAGATCACTTTATTGGCTGAATAAAGAATGGATTGGAGGAGAGAAGTGATGGAAACACCCACCATCAGGCAATAGCCCAGGCTTGAGGTGATGAGGGCCTGGCTTAGAGGGTGGTAGTATGTTAGAAGAGAGATGTTGCAAAGGTTAAATCAACAGGGCACAGATTGGACATAGGAGACAAGAGATAGTGAGGAGTCCAGGATAAGAACCTGGCAGACAGGGAAAATGATGTTGCTTTCTACAGTAATAGGGAAGATAGGAGTGGGGTGGGGTGGGGCAGGATTTAGGGGGAAGAATAATTAGTTCCATTTCGGACTTACTGAATTTAAGATGTCTACTGGACATCTAATTCAATATGCGTGAAAGGCATTTGGAGATGTAAACCTGGAGGTCAGCAGAGAACTAAAGATTTGGGCAGGAACTATAGATTTGAGAGTTTTACTATAGAGATAAATGGTAGTTAAATTCAAGCCAGCTGAAGGTATCTAGTGAAGCAGTAGACAGGATAAGAGAAGAGGAAAGTCCTGGGGGCACAATTAGATGACATGATACAGTTGAAAATCCAGCAGGTCTTCAAGGAGTAGGTAGAAGGAAAACCAGAAGAGAGCAGTGTACTGAAAACCTAAAGAAAAACAGTATCAAAAAGGAGCAAGTGATAAATAGTGTCAAAGGCTGCAGAAAGGTCAAGGAGAATGAGAACTGAAAAAAGTATTTTGCAATTTTTTTCTTTTTGTTCTTGCATTTCTGCCTTGTCTACACACTCAGACTACCATCCTAGTTGAAACTATTACAATAGTTGCAAAATCAGTCTCCCTGCCTCAAGTCTCTCCCTTTTCCACTCCATATTCCTCATAGCTGCCAAATTAATATTATTAAAATATAGTATTACTATATACATAGTAATACTATGTAGTATTACTAAAGTATAGTATTACTAAGTATAGGTTTGACCTTGTTATACTGCAGTTCAAAAAGCTTCAGTGGCACTCTACTATATCTAGATAATGTATGAAATTCTCTGGTATTCAAGGACCTATAGAAATATATATATTTTATATATATATGTGTGCATATGTGTACATTCCTCTGTATGCATATATGTTATATGCAAGCATTTTATTTTTCATACTATATCATATCATATTAATTACATCATATCATATATATATATTACATTATATTAATGATATATTTATTATATATGATGTAATATGATATATCTGAAATGATATATGATATTAATTATACTATTTGTGTATACTTATCCCTTTCATGAACTCTATCTTCTAACCAAACTGACAGCCACGATATTATAATTAACACACTCTAAGCTTTTGTCCAGACTGTCTCTACAGCTTGTAATGAACTTCCTCTTCATCTCTATAATTCTTAAGAGTCCCTTTAAAGCTCAGGTCAAGTGCTACCTCCCAAACATACTTTTTTCTGACCTCCACTTATGTCCACTCCATCTCTCCATCTCCATCTCTTTTTGTTTACAGTCTGTATATTTTGTATTTTTATACACACACACACACACACACACACACACACACACACACGCATGGTGCTTCCCTAAGAGAATATAAAATTTTTGAAAGTAGAGATTTTTTTCATTTTTTGTCTTTGTAACCCTGAAACCTAGTAAAATGCCTGGCATCTAGAAGACAGTAAATGTTTTTTGATGGATGGTTCTCAATCTGTGGAAATCTCTTTCTTCAAGATTTGGCTCAAGTGCTACTTCCTCCATGAAGTATTTCCTTATTCCCCTCAAGCTAAGAGTGATTACTCTTTCATAAAATTTGATATCTCTCATTTTCATTTATTCTATTCTATCTTGTATCACACTTGCATAAATCTGAATGATAGTCTAATATAACCACAACCCTACAGTTATCACTGAGCTAGTATTTGAATCTAAATCTCCTGATTCCAAGTAAACTACTTTATTCCCATGATACCAGCCTGCTTCTCATAACAATAACTCACATTCGTGGAGCACATTGAAGTTGCTTTCCTCATAATAATCTTACAGGATAAAACAAATATTATCACCTCCATTTTATAGCTTACGAAACTGAATAAAGTGATTTGACTGTAGTTGAACCTACAGATACAGTTGGTTATCTAAGTATAGCTACCTCTTCCACATTGCAGGAGTTGGAACACATCACCATTTTCCTCATCTGAAAAATCTGCATAAAAAGTTTTTGGCCCTCTCTTCACATCAGAGAAGTCTGATTTTTTTTTTTTATACGAGATGTCTATAGTACCTTATTGTATACTCTGGGTTAAATATTTGATCATAGGTTCTATATTGTATACCTTTTTTTTAATTTGTACTATCTTTTACTTAAAATTATCTGATTTTTTTTTTTGCACTTTTGTAAGGCAAGACTTAAGTGGCTTGCCCAAGGTCGCACAGCTAGGTAATTATTAAGTGTCTGAGGCCGGATTTGAACTCAGGTCTTCCTGACTCTAGGGCTGGGGCTCTATCCACTGTGCCACCTAGTTATCCCTGGATGCTGGCTTTTAACATGTTGTCTGAGGCTTATGCAAAACTCTCCAAAAATTCCTATTTAATTTCTTAGGCCAATTTATGATATACAGAAATCACAATGGAGAAAGTTACAATGTGAAGGAGAAAACTATGTAGCACTCTAACCCTCATACCAAATTGAAAGCTCCAGCAGACAAGGAATGAATGTCATTTTTTTCACCTTTGTTTACCTTTAAGTAGTAAAGAAACTCTCATTAAACAGAGGCTTAATAAAATTTTATGGAATTGACTTTACAAATGTATGACAGGATAAATAAGTTTATATCAAGAATGACTGGGCTAATATGAAGTATGGTGTTCTTCCTTGCAGTGGTATTGAACTTTAAAAAAAATATTAGACAATATAAAAAGAGAGTGTGTCTACTATTCCTGCAGATACTTCTAAGAGGCTAGTTTGAATCCTAGGCAGTCAATAACTGCAGGGGGCAGAATTTAGCCACCTTAGTTCCTTTCTTCTCTCTTCTCTGACCAATTAGCCTCTTAGGTTTAATTTTGGCAGCTAGATGGTATAGTAATACAGTACCTGCCCTGAAGTCAGTAGGACCTGAGTTCAAATCTGTTGTGTGACCCTGAGTAAGTCCCATAACCTTGACACCTCACATCCAGGGTCATGTCCAGTGGTCCTGATTCATATATGACCACTGGACCCAAATGGTTCTGGAGGAGAAAGTAAGGCTAGTGATTTAGCACAGCATCTCATCACTCAAATCCAATTGATGTGCTTGTCATGGCATCACCTCCCTGATATCATGGTCTTCTTTGAGAACAAAGGACAAACATTGGCCTCTTAGGTTTAATCTCTTTAAATTTCCTCAGTTGTAAAATGAGAAAGTTGGACTGGATTAACCAATCAACAAATATTTAAGTGCCTGATACTTGCCAGTCCCTGTGTGAAGTGCTGGGCAAACCTCACCAGCACTGTTCCAACCTTTAAAGAGCTTGTACATTTAATTAAGTATGTTCTAAGTGCTTAATCTGGTGAACAGGTGGTTCAGTGGACAGAGCACAGAGTTTGGAGTCTGAAAGACTCCTCTTTCTCAGTTCAAATCAGGCCTCAGACATTTACTGCATGACCCTGGATAAGTCACTTAATCCTGTTTGCCTCAGTTTCCTCATCAGAAAAATGAACTGGAGCAGGAAACAGCAAACCATTTCAGGATCTTTACCAAGAAAATCCAAGAAAATGGGGTCACAAAGAGTTGGACACTACTGAAATGACTTAACAAAAAGTACTTAATAGGGGCAGCTAGGTGGCGTAGTGGATAAGGCACCGGCCCTGGAGTCAGGAGTACCTGAGTTCAAATCCAGTCTCAGACACTTAATGATTACCTAGCTGTGTGGCCTTGGGCAAGCCACTTAACCCCCTTTGCCTTGCAAAAACCTAAAAAAAAAGTACTTAATAAATGCTTATTGATTGATTCTAGCAAGGGAATTGGATGATTCCTACAGTGATAGAAAAGGGTGTTTTGGTCTAAATAGGCTCAGAATTGTGAGGTCTATCAGATAGTAAACTGTCACATGCATTTCAGTCTCAATAATAGTAATTCTTTCATTATTGTTCCCAGAGCAATAGACAGAAAAATCATGTAGATAGTGAGTTGGAAGGGACCTCAGAGACTATTTAACACAATCCCTTTATTGTAGACATATATATATATGTGTGTATATATATATATATATATAGAGAGAGAGAGAGAGAGAGAGAGAGAGAGAGATGTTAATTAGTTCAAGGTCATACACAGTTGGTAGTATTTACTTTATAATACAACATTTAATAAACATCTAATGAGCACAAAAAACTATTAGGCAATAGGGAATAAAGGTGTAATAAAAATGTAAATTAAGCCTTTTTTTCCTGCTTTTAAGGAGCTTACAATCTGGTAGAGAGCTAAGACATTACCACATATATACCAGATACTGAAATTCAAATTTTCATTCAAGAAACTATATGATATAAACAAAAGAAATATCAATCTGGCAGTTGTGCGATGAAGGATTAGCAGGGGAAAGGAAGAGCTGAATGGCAAAATAGAATCTTTTCTGGGAATGTACCTGAGGGTCTAGGACATATAGAGATAGAATCAATAAGACCTAAAAACTGATTTTGTACACTTAGCAAGAGAGAAAAGTCAAACACCAAGGTTATGCACATGAGAAGCCATAAAGGAAGAATTGAATAAGGACAAAAATAAGGTTTTATAGTTTATAGAGGCACTTAGCAGTTGTGGGGCAGGAGTAGACAAATTAAATAGTAGAAGCTATTCAAGGGAAGGGAATTCACAAGTGTGGTTAGGAAGTTCAGTGGGCAAAAGATTCTAAGGTGCATTTACTTGGAAATCCATGGAGAGTTAAAAATGGAAACAGAGTGGGGCAGCTAGGTGGTGCAGTGGATAGAGCACCAGCCCTGGAGTCAGGAGTACCTGAGTTCAAATCCGGCCTCAGACACTTAATAATTGCCTAGCTGTGTGGCCTTGGGCAAGCCACTTAACCCCATTGCCTTGCAAAAAAAAAAAACCCTAAAAAAAATGGAAACAGGGATGAAAATATAAAATGTAGTTGATGTGTCTGGACTATGAGATGAAGCAAGAGACCCAAAATCCCAAGTAAGAGCCAAAATTAGGCTTAATGTCAATGAGGCAATAATAAAAAACTAGAGGTTTTTATTAGAAGGCTGGAACTTCAAAGTTCTGAGGGGCTTTGGAGTGGTGCAATCTTTGGCGAGTGGAGAAGCAGACCCCTACAACTGAGGAAGTTGAGATATGATGAATTTTTTTTTTTAAAAATGACTGGGTTCTATGGTGCAGTGGATAGAGCACCGGCCCTTCAGTCAGGGGGACCTGAGTTCAAATTCAGCCTCTGACACTTGATACTGTGAACATGGGCGAGTCACTTAACCCCAGTGTCACACACACACACACACAATTACTTTGGGCTACTCCTTTAACACCTCAATCTTAATTTCCACTTACCACACTTGGAAGTCCCCCTACATCTCCAGCCTTTCCTTAAAATATTCTCCTCCAAACACGCTTACATGTTCTGTCTTTGCAGGGGGTGTTACTTATGTTTACGTGACCTTTCTCCTTTGACCTGCTGACCTCCAGTCCATTCCCTGCCACCTCAATTCAAGGGCCACTTTGATCAGAAAGCCTCCCTGAGGTCGAGGGAAAAGTGTCTTGAGCTGGATGGAATCCCTACGAGCGATAACCTCTCAGTGGGCGCTTTGTTTTGCGCGTCCATCATGCCATCACCAACACGCTTGGGGGGGGTCTGCCATCGGCGCTTCTCAGGCGCATGCGCAAAGCAGGATGCGCGCGGGAATATTGGAAAACCCCCATTTTTAAACTGCTACGGTTCAAAGGGCGGATTCAAAGGAAGAGAAGATCAGCACTTGCTACAGAAGCGATAAACCTGACCCCCCCCCCCAAAAAAAAACACAACCAGCGCGCGCGCGCGAGAAAGGAAAGTGTTTCCAGGGGGACTTGGCATCACGTGTTTGCGAAGTTTGCGTAGGGAGGCGGGCTTTCCTGTCCGGAGCTGGGAGACTTCCGGCCACGAGCTGATTGGATCCAATTGGAGCCGGCGTCGGAAATGGGCGGTCCCTAAGCCCCAGGCCCGGCGGAGGAGTCGCCTGCGCCGGCCTCATGGGCGCCCGGACAAAACTAGCCGCTTTCCGCCTCCCGCCTTTGCCCACGATCGGAGAGATCATTAAACTTTTCGGACTCCGAGCCCAGAAGCAGCTGTCTCAGAACTTCCTCCTGGACCTGAGGCTGACAGGTGGATCGTGTTAGGGCGCTCCCCGCGGTTAGGGTTGTACAGGAAGTGCCCGGCGATGCCGCGCATGCGCGCATTGGAGGCGTGTGCACGCAGGCTGGGGGCGTGCCGGCGCCTTTCACGCGGGGGGAGGGGAGGGGGTGGCTCCTGTCAATCAGGATCTGACTATTTCTAGTCCCCGTGCAGTGATGAACTGTCTGAACTTGAACTTAAATGTTTTCAGATCTGCTCTTGGTCTAGGAAAAAGTGTTAAAAGTGAAAACATAAGAGTCTGACTCCAAGAAACGTTTTCACAAATGCTTTCGAGTCTGGTTTTGAATTGATTCATTCAATAAATATTGAATGTCTGGGGCGGGGGTGGTCGGGAGGAGCGGAGGGGAAGAAAGTTTTGGTAAGCCTAAGAATTTAGATTTTATGAGGACTGCCCTTTTTTATAAATAGTTCATTTTTCCCCCCAATTACACATAAAAACGAAGTGTCTTCTGCCCCCTTTTTGTATTCCCCAGCCAGTAGCATGGAGACTAGGTTATAGTAGGTGCTTAATAAATGTTTATTGAATTGCATCTTTTTCCATGCGATGTTTGCAGTTTGTTTCTGTCTTGTAAATTAGAGTTTGCACTCGCATCTAAAAACTTTACACCACATTGTAGAAAACCATCATTTGGATTTAAGAGGTAGACCCACGTCTGTGTTTTGACCATTGATGGTGTTCTGTTCTATTCTACTCAATTTAGGTCACTTCAGGCTTTGGGCGGATTATTGGTCACAGTCAGGAATATCTGAATTAAAAAATCCAACTTCAGTTTGTATGAGCCTGGGTCGTCTTTTCCAGAGTCCTGTAGCTGAATCCTGAAAAGTTTGATATGTTGTCTCACTAGAATTATTCTCCTTCATCTAGTTGTTTCTGTGATTTGTTCTTTCACTCATTCAGTATACGATTGTCTTTTGGTTAGTTGCTTCTTTTCCAAGTATAAATTGCATTTTTTATTGTGTTCTCATCTAAAAAAGGAAATGTTTAGCTTTTGGGGGTTTTTTTTAGGTTTTTGCAAGGCAAATGGAGTTAAGTGGCTTGCCCAAGGCCACACAGCTAGGTATTTATTAAGTGTCTGAGGCTGGATTTGAACTCAGGTACTCCAGACTTCGAGGCCGGTGCTCTATATATCCACTGAGCCACCTAGCCACCCTAGGTTTTTTTTTAATGTATATAATAAGTTTTATATATATTTGTAATTTTTCAAAGTCCTAACATGTGATGGCCAAGGAAAATTTTTTCCTGAAAAAAGGCCCCAGGAGTTGATGATTTGGTCATTAGAACAGTTTAAATTTATTTGTGAATATAGAAGCTGAGTGATACAAGGATTTGAAAGGGTTGCTGACATTGGAAGGACTTGACTGGCAAGGATGAGGAAATTCCTTCCTCTGCTTCCTCTTTCCCCACTTTTGTATAAAGGAAAACTTGATCCTGTTTATAGTTGGAAGGGGAAGTAGATAGAAAGACTGAAGATACTAGAGAGAGGTATTTCCTAGAGGATGCAAAAAGGACTCAAGTGAATTGGTTGGCAAAGAGGATCATTTCTTACTGATGCATAAGAGAACAAGGAAGGAACAGAAAAGAGATGCAGAGATTTTGAAGCATGGAGGGAATTATTGCTAAATTGTTCTTAGTGGCATTGGAAGTTGAGGTTCCCTCCTGAGAATAAAGATTATTCTTCTTTTATACCTGGAATGAAGAGGAGGGAAGAAGCATTTTTAAGGCTCCTACTGTATTCCAGGCAACGAACCTAGCATCATCAGCTCTTTCTCCCTTTACCAGGGTCCTTTGTTACCTTCGCATCATGAAGTTTCATTGACAGAGATAGAGCCAGGATTTTTTAGGGAGGAATATGTGCTTACTGAGGCACTTCTGAGTCTTCATCTGTATAAGAAGATATTGAGGGTTAGCTAGTGAAAATGATCATTGACCCTTGACATTGAAAGAGAGAGAAAGAATGTTTTTTGTGTGTATGCACATGCATGTTGGACATGAAAGTTTCTAAGAGTTTTCAGGAAAGGAGTGTTTCTGAAACCTATCTCCTTTTTTTTTAAATGAACAAAGACAGGAACAGCCTCCAAATTCAAAGCTTTTTTTAAAAAGTTTAAAGGATTGTTTTATAACTTAACTGCAAATAAAGATAAATACTGTATATTTTTGTTTACTAGGAGTATTCATTTTAAAAAAATTGAATAGATGGGAGAGTCTGAGAGAAATGAATTTGAATATTGCCTCAGATATTTATTAGTTGCACAGCAGTGGGCAAATCATTTAACCTTTCTTAGCCTGTTTACTCATCTATAAAATGGGGATGATAATAGAACCTACCTTATGTGGTTCAGAGGCTCAAAGGGTTAACAAGTAAAATTCTTTGTAAACCTTAAAATGCTATATAAGTATTCTCCATTATTGTTGATGTGAAAATGATTGATAGACTTTGCAGACTCATTTTCACTTCTAAATTCACTTTCAAGATAAGCATTTTACAAGTGATATATATAATATTGAATTTTCTTTCTTCCAGATAAGATTGTACGAAAGAGCAGGAATCTGAAAAATGCTCATGTTTATGAAGTAGGCCCTGGGCCAGGTGGCATCACAAGATCCATTCTTAATGCTGAAGTAGCTGAACTTCTTGTGGTTGAAAAGGATACTCGCTTTATTCCTGGGTTACAGGTAAGAAACTTAAGCAGTTTATTTTGATGGGCAAACAAAAGCTGAACAACCAGATTATTTTATGTGAACTCAATTTATCTAGACATATTCACTCTTTATATTATTGTTTTCTTTTAGGAAAGAAGGGAGTAATTTTAGGGAGTTGTATATGATTTCCTGTCAATTAGAACACAATTTAGAAATAGCATCCTTAATTACTGATCAGGCTTTTTTCAGTTACATTTTAGCTTTGTACATTTATAAGATTATTGAATAATTGACTTTGTATTGTGGAGCCAATTTTAAATTTATTCTCCAGGACAAGATTTGCATTTTCATTTGTTTATATTACTGATTACTGATAAAGTACATTTTTTTCACCTTACCTTGGTACATATTCAAATATTCAGATTGCCCAAATTTTTATAATAATTACTATTGCCTTGTTTATAAATTTAGGTCCATCATTATTTGGAAAACTGGGTAGAATGTTCTATCTTTTGATGAGTTAGTCAACCTCTTCAGTGATGGGTCTGGAAGAACCCCCAGATTGGGGCTGTTCCCACCTCCTGGCAACCCACCAGACATCCCTCCTGGCCAGCCTCCTGCAGTTCGGTATATAGCTCAGCAATGACAGGGCGGTAGACCTTCTCCAATTCGTTCTGCCCATGCTCAGATTCTTCCTTCTCAGCATTCTGGTTCTTATCCAGCTGCTTAATTACTTCATTACATTTGTCTACAAGGATCTTCTGTTTGTGTTTATCACCCATTTTGCCTTGGAGTCCCTCATCCTCTACAGTAGCCCTCTTGTAGAAAGCATGAGATACAAGTGAATTTTTGGAAGACATCTGGTCTCGCTACTTCTCATTTTCAACTTTGTATTTCTCAGCCTCCTGAAACAGGCTCAATATCTCATTTGCTCAGGAAACCTTTGCCATTGGTGATAGAGATCTTATGCTTTTTTGCCGTTGCTCTTATTTACAGCAGAAACACTGAGGATGACATTTGCATCGATGTCAATGTTACTTCATTCTGAGGAACACTTCTGGGGTTGGGGGGAGATTCCTGTGAGTTCAAACTTGCTAAGCAGATTGTTATTCTTTGTCATTGATTTCTCACCTTCATAAACCAGAAGAAGCATGCCAGACTGGTTGTCCAAGTATAAAAATCTAAGTCTGCTTGGTGGGGCTGGTTTGATCAGAACCTGTTATAACTAACCAACAGTTTCAAATCCAAGGAAAAGAGGAATGATGTCCAATAGCAGCAAGTCCTGTATATTCTCAGATTTATCTCCAGACAAGATGGTAGCCTGAATGTATGTACCATAGACAACCACCTCATCAGTTTTGATGTTTTTGCGAAGCTCCTTACCCTAGAAGTTCTGTAGAAACTTCTGGATTTAGGACATTTGAGTGGAACCACCCACCAAGACGATAACTTGAATCTAGGATTTATCTAACTTGGCTTCTCTTGGGGCCTTTTTCACAGGATCCAGTGTGCCATGGAAGAGATCAGCATTCAGTTCTTCAAACAGACATGGGTGGGGCAGCAAGAGGTTGAAGTGCATAGAGTCCTGGAGTCAGGAGGATCTAAGTTCAAATTCAAGGTCACTTAACTCCAATTACCTCAAAAAATAAAATATTTTTAAAAACATATTCAGAGAAGGTGACAGTTTTAATATTCTTCGGATACCAAAAGAGAAGGTGTGCTTTGCACATTCACAAATAGTGAATTGTCTTCTTGTTTACATCGATATCCTTCTTGTACTTTTGCTTGAACTCAAAAATTGTCAAAGTCCTTGCCACTTGAGTGAGTGTCCCTAGCTGTGAACTGTTTTCAATAGTAAGAATGAAGACATTAAAAGTGCCACCTCCAAGGTCAAAGATCAACACATTTTTCTTAGCATCAACATTTTTGGCCAAGCCATAAGCAAGAGCAGCAGCACTTGACTCAGCTATGATTGATTTGGAACAAGCATTGAGACAAACAATGGTTTCAGCATCTTTGGTGGCCTGATATCGGAAATCATTGAAATAGGCTGGTACTGTGACAGTAGCATTTGTGACAGTCTTCCCAAGGTAAGCTTGGAAATTTCTTTCATCTTGGTCAAGACAGTAAAAGCTACTTCTGGATAAACAGTTTGGTCTCCCCTTTGTCCTCCACTTGGACCTTAGACCTTCCTGCATTATTTACCTCCATGAAAGACCAGTGCTTGATGACTGATTTTACAATTACATCATCAAATCTGTGACCAATCAGACCTTTGACACCAAAGATCATGTTGAGGGGTTTATTGCAACTTGATTCTTTATAGCATCATCAATCGGTCATTCTATGTCAGTGAAGGCAGTGTATTTGATCATTAGCACTGCTCTTCATTTTCCCTTGTTGAAGGCTCCCATGCAGGAATAAGTGATGTCAGGATCAATGCCAACTTCAGGTCTGTTTAACAAGGTGCTGAGACATTGGGTTTCATGGCTAACCACTGGGAAGTGAGAAGAATGTTGCTTCGATGAGTAGCAAGACCTGACTCATGAAAAAGACTAGAGTTTTAGTTTACCACAAGCTCTATAATGTCATGTGCTTTCTTAAGATTGCATAATAGCTGAAGTCTTCATTAATAAATACACATATCCAAGATCAAGGGAGATGGTGGATCCAATGTATCCAATACTTATTTTGCTGTACATTGAGTTCTACATTCAGTTCTGTTTATCACATTTTAAGAGGACAAGTCCAAATCTCTTAAATCCAAGTTCATTTTTCTTTTCTACTCTGTTGGGTTTCTAAACATGTATATGATGTCCCAAGTGGTAAAATAAGTTGGATTTTAAGAAAATAAAGATAATGCCCTTGAAATTCATAAAGCACACCTTTCTTTAATAGACAAGAGGGGAATCACATTCAAATTTATTCCCAAATTAATCTCTCTTTCCCCAAAGATTATGTATAAATAAATATATATGTATGTTTTCCTAGTTCACTTGAGCTAAGTCATATGCTCTTCAAATACAGGGACCAGGGTTTCTTTACTTTTTCTAGTCTTTAGTTCTTAGCATCTAATTATACTGTCATGTACCCTGTGAATACTTAATAAATATTAATAGAATTTAATTAAAATTAAAAAGCCTTTAGCAGTAAGAGAGAGAAATTAAAATTATAAATATCAAAAGATGATAAACAATTATCCCTATTTGCATTTGACATTATGCTTTACTTAGAAAACTCTAGAGAACCAGGGAAGAAACTAATCAGGGCAATTAATAGCTCTAGGAAAGTAGTAGTCCATCCTTCTCTCTTTCCTCCCTCTCTCTGTTCCCTTCTTTCCTGTCTCCCTTCCCTCTCCACTATTTTCTTTCTTTTCCCCCCCTCCTTCTATTCTTCCTGGTTGTCCCTCACTCCCTGTGATTTAATCAGTGTAGAGAGCTCTTGGTGATAAACTTCTTCTGTCAGTGCTATCCTGACTATCCCTGCAAACTATAGTATTATTGTTGCCTGTATGTACAAGTATAATATTTAAAATAAATTGAGAAAAATCATCAGTGTTTTTATTCAGTACTTTAAAAAATATGAGGAAATGATAGAAAAATAACTATAAAATTTCAAAATAACTATAAAATACATATAATTATGAATTAATCTAAAAAAAGATTTTGTCTATTTTATAAAAACGTGATACAAATCGAGAAACTAGAGAATATTTATTGAAGGAATAGAGATATTTATTATTATAGTTGGACCATAACTATACAATAAAAGTAATTATACCCAAATTTTTACTACAGCAAACAAACTACTAAGGGATGATTTTTTTATATAACAGTAAATTACAATAAAAAAAATTCATATAAGAAACAAAACATCTAGGAACTAAAAAATAATTTTTTAAAAAAGATTAGAATGAAGGGAACCTTGTAGCATTAATATATGTTGAATCAGCAGTCATCAAAACAACTTAGATTTAATTATTAAAAGAGAAAAGTAGGTCAGGAGAATATAGCAGATGGGCTGAAAAGCAAATGAACTCAGTAACTCAATTTTCAAAAATTAATTAGTACAATTTATAAACATTTTGCAGGGAGGAGAGATGGGAAAGCAGTTTGGTCAGAAAAATAGGGTTAGAACAGCAACTACACTATGTATAAACAATAAGTTTATGTGGACAAATAACCTCAATTAGGAAGTCATAGCACTGAAAAATATAAGTAGAGTGGATTCACATTGCTGAATAGGAAAAAGATTTATACATTAAAGGGGTAGAATTTCCAAAGATGAAATGGACAGTTGTGATTATATTCATGAAAAAGTCATTTCTACAAGCAAAATCAAGGCAACTAGAATGAGAAGAAACTATCAAGTTGGGGAAAATATTTTCATATATATCTATGATAAAAAATATTCAAGATATGTAGGAAATTGACATAAATATATTAGACTAGGAACTGTTTCCTTAATAAATAATCGAAGGATATCAACAACTTTAAAAAAGAATTAGAATATTCAATAACCATAGGGGAAGAAAGATCCAAATCACTAAAAAGAGAAATACACATTTAAACAGTTCGGGTTTCACCTGACAACAGTCAATTAACTAAAGGTAATAAAAGTCAATATTTTCAGGACTAACTACTGTTTGGAAAGCTATAAATTGGCTCAACTTTTCTAGAAACAATTAGAACTGTATAAGAAAAATTATTAAACTATGCCTACTCACTGACACAGAGAATCCACTGCTGAGCTTTTACCCCCAAGGAATCTTGACAATGAGAGGTTTCATAAATATTATTGTTCCCCTTCTTTGTGATAGCAAAAAAAAAAAAAAAATTTGGAACCAGAATGACTCCATATTGATTGAAGCATGACAGAATTAATTGTGGTATATATAATATAATAGAATGCTCTTGACCTCACTGCAGGCATTGATACTGTTGATTACTCTCTCCTTGATATATACCCTCTTTTCTCTAGGTCTTAAGGATACCACTCTTTTCTTTTTCTCTTCCTATCTGACTACTCCTTTTGAGTTTTCTTTACCCAGATTATTCTCTTTGTCGTGGCTGTTTCACAGAGTTCTTTTGTGCACCCTTTTCTCTTTTCCCTCATCAGGTCCTATGGATTTAATTACATCAGTTTGTCTTCCCTGTTAAAATTAGAGCAGGGGCAATATTTTTTTACAATGAATTTGAATAGTTTTAAACTATGCATTAGTGAATATTTGTTGATGGTCTAAGTGTGTACTTGGAGGTGGCAAAAAATTATTTCAAAACAAGAATCCACTATTTTATTCTGACTTTCCCAAATATTTCCCTAAGTATTCCTTAAGAAGTGAGTGGGAGGGCAGCTTGGTGGCACAGTGGATAGAGCACCAGCCCTGGAGTCAGGAACACCTGAATTCAAATCTGGCCTCAGACACTTAATAATTACCTGGCTGTGTGGCCTTGGGCAAGCCACTTAACCCCATTGCCTTGCAAAAAAAAAAGTGAGTGGGAAAGGGACAAAAAGATGACTATGAGCTGAGGTGTTTGCAAGAAAAACTCCATATTTTATTTTATTTTTGATTTTACTTTTTTAAAAAAATTATTTATTTTCATCCATATGCACATGTATAATTTTAAGTTACAAAATTTCCTTCCACCCTCCCTTCCCATCCCCCTTCCCTTGGGGGCAAACAGTCGGGTTAGCATTATACCTGTATATTTTATATAAATACGTTTACATTTTAGTCATTTTGGTATGAGGCATTAGGATTAAGGGAAAAAGATACATAAGAGATAATTTTTATAAAGTATTCATCAGATTCTGAAGGGTTGGTTTTTCTTTTTTTTTGTTTTGTTTTTCTTCCTTTGGATTGGGATAATGTTTTCCTTAACCAGTCTAATGTGGTTGTCTTAGCTCTCTGAACTGCTGAGAGGAGCTGCTTCCATCAAGGTTGATTATCTCATAGTGTTGTTGTTAGTATGTACATTGTTCTCTTGGTTCTGCTCCTTTCTCTCAGCATTAGATCCTGTAAGCCATTCCATGCTTCTAGAGACCAACCATTTATGGTTTCTTATAGAACAATAGTATTACATAGTATTTATGTACTGTAACTTGTTTAGCCATTCCCCAATTGATGGGCATCCCCTCAATTTCCAATACTTTACCACTACAAAAAAGAACTGCTATGAATATTTTGGAACATGTGGGACTTTTCCCATTTTTTATGATTTCTTCTGGATATAGTCTGGAATTGGAATTGCTGGATCAGAGTATGAACAGTTTTATTTTTTTTAAAGAGACTAAGCATTTTCTTTGATTTTTTTAAGGGTTTTTTTTTTTTTTTTGCAAGGCAAATGGGGTTAATGTGGCCCAAGGCCACACAGCTAGGTAATTATTAAGTGTCTGAGGCCGGATTTGAACTCAGGTACTCCTGACTCCAGGGCCAGTGCCTTATCCACTGCGCCACCTAGCCACCCACTATGAACAGTTTTATTGCTCTTTGGACATGGTTCCGTGTTGCTCTCCCAGAATGGTTGGATCTGTTCACAACTCCACCAGCAATGCATTGCCATCTTTTATTAGATCAAAGAAGGAATAAGAGGGGAGAAAAGGAAATAGTGGGAGATAGAAATAACCCTGTATTGAAGGAGTTGTGAAGTAATAACTTGAAATAACTTTCAAATATTCCCTTGATAGTTCAGAACAATTTAGTAAATTTAACATAGCCAGTAAGCAGTTAGAATTTTATTTATTTATTTGTTTCTGTGGGAAGAGCTGCTGTTTTATTTATGGGGAATGGACCATAGAATTAGGACTTTAGTCCTGGAATGGACCATATGGTTCAATGATTTCATTTGAAGGTTAAGGAACAAAGGATAAGGAACAAAAATAAGGAAAAGTAAAGTGATATATTCAAGTCTATACAGCTCATTAGTGGCAGATCCATTATTCTACCTAGAGATCATACAGGGAGAAAGGGAAGTATCCCAAGAGTAAGGTGTGTGAAGGAGAGGGGTAGAGGCTAAGGTGCCCTCAGCTAAACTTTCTTCATTTTGAGAAATCCTGGTAAAATGGGGATCATGGTCTCAAAAGTTATATTAGATCATTATTGTTGAATACATTCAAATATAGCAATAAATCAAATGGTTAGGGACACATTTAATAAGTTCTATTTTAAACTAATAAAATTTGAAAGTTAAATGAATATTTAAATATCATGTACCTCATTTTCCACATATGTTTCATCCCAGTTTTTTCAAATTCCATTTTATTCTCAATCTGTGAAATAGGAAAAGTGGTATCCTAGATCGGAGTTGTCTATTCAAAGTTTAAACTGAAATAGAAGCTGTTCTGAAGATAGAAATGAAAAGTAGCTTAACATAGAAGACTGAAGAGAGGGTGGGATCATGAATAAATCACATGCTTTCATTTTACAGAAGAAAAATAAGTATTAGAATTTTTTCCTCTTCTGGCATAATGTTATGAAACTTTGACCAATGGTAGATGCAGAGTACTCTTTTAACTTCAGAAAGACCTGGGTGCAGGTCTAGCCTCAGAAGTAACACATACTGGCCCTTAACCTCTCAGTGCTTCTGGATTCCCCTTGAAGCTTGAAGTGCAAAAGAGGGGATTTCCTCACTATAGTAGTCTGACTTCTATCATCAGTCCTCCTTGTTAATAGACAAATGCTAAGATTTATGGAGCATTTTCCTTCTGATGACATTGAGAGGTCAATAGGACAGTCATGTTTGTCACCATTTTACACATGAAAAAACTCATGCTGGTAGAAGGTAATTAGCTCCCCAGGGCTACTTGAATGATAACCTCAAGTCTACGCCTTTTTTGCTCAAACTCACTGCCATTCAAGGACCAACAACAGCAGTGCTGTCTAGGCAAAGAGGCAGGTGATCAGGTCTCTGATCTAGCTCTGCCACTGCCTTCCTACCCATGTAATAATATTGGGCAAGGCACTGAACATATCTAAGCCTCATTTTCTTTATCTTTAAAATAAGGAGGTGGATAAAATAATCTTAAGTTTTATAAAAAGACTTTTTGAATTAAGATTATTATTACCTTGGTCAAGTTACTTCTCAGATCATACTCTGTTAATGACATCTTATTTGCCTATCTAAAAAAATGTTGTAATTCCTTAGACTGGCATTCAAAGATCTTCCATGATGTGGTGCTACACTAACTCTATCCATGCAACCTGTTCCAACCAAGTTGGACTGTTCATTCAAAAAAAAAAAATCTGCCTATGCTCTCCCTGATTCTGTGCCTTTCATCATGTTTTTTCCCTAAGCCTATAATATTTTCCCCTTCTACCTATGGAAAACTTTAAGTTCTAGTTCAGGTGATAGTCATTTCCTTTAAGCTTTCCTTGATTCCTCAATGACTCCCATCAAGCCTCATATAAAAACTTTGTACTTTTCATTCAATTACCATGTACTAATTTGTATTGTAATTTATTTTGTATAAATTGTTTTTCCTTATTCTATTCATTTTATCTTCTTCAAAAATTTCCTTCAAAACTATGACTAGAATTTATAAGACTCATGATGTAGAATTGTTTTAATTGTCTTTGTATCCCCAATGTTGAACTTGAATAAAGCATGCAGAATATTCTAGTAAATATACAAGCATATATATATTCTAGTAAATGGCACTATTTGGAACAAAAGTAAGTTTTATATAATGTAAGCCTGTCTTAGAGCTGGAATGAGGAACTTAAATGACCCTCTGAGATTAGTTTATATCCACTTAAGCTTGAGATTGAAAATATGTCATTTATATGTTGTATCAGAAATGAATTGATGAATTTTATTGGGTTTTCATAAATTAGATGCTGTCTGATGCAGCACCTGGAAAACTGAGAATTGTTCATGGGGATGTGCTGACATTTAAAGTAGAAAAGGCTTTTCCAGAACACCTTAAAAGAAAGTGGGAAGATGGTAAGTGTTTACTTGTGATATCCATCCATTTATTTTTAAAGGTTTATTGTCATTATTATTTCTTTAAACAGATCTTTTAAAAATCACCTGAATTAAATCACTCTAAATGAGAAAATATTTTATGATTTTCTTATAAAAACTCTAGCTATTTTTTCTGTTGAAATTTTATTGTTTCATATGTTCAAAGTTTTGTTTTGTGTATTTTTATTCTTTCTCCCCTCCAAAGATATCATAAGGCATGTATCTCTGATGCTATAAAAGCATTGAGGAATGTTTAAAAATGTCTGTCTCACCATCTGTTTTTAGAATATGGGGGGAAGCAAGTGGCTTAGTAAGCTTAAATAATAATCAGTTTTCTTGTTTTCCGATCCTAATTCTATAGCTACATAAAATTTATATAGCTAGATGGCACTCATTTAATTGTAGATGAAAGAAGTAAGGGATGGAGTGACTAATAAAGGTTGAAATAAATTACTTTATTGCTGTTGTTTACATAGTTTGTTTTGAATTTTACTAATAGTTTCAGGGCACTTACAAGTATAAAATTAAATTTGATACAAAATAGCAAAGTTTGTTTTAAAGGAAAAACCATACATTGTTTAAAAGTTTTGGAATAATAAAAATATAAATTACATTTAAATAAAAGTTTTTATTTAATTATTTTTATTATTATTATACTTAATATTTGTCGAATATTTTTTCTCAGCATTTGGGGTCAGTATATAGCTATATGCAAGAATTTGGATTTAGTTTTAACCTTTGTTTTTGATTTTGAAATGGAAATATTTATGGACAGGTTTTTTGGTTTTTTTGTTTTTTCAATTCAAATGCATCTTTTCATGAAACTATTAGATTATAGCACAGTAAGTATCCACTTAATTTATCCTTAAAATATGTTCAGAATATATATTGATAGAATTATCTTATTAAACCTTTCCTTCAATTCCACTTAAACCTTTCCTTTGATTCCAACAGATCCTCCAAATGTGTATATTATTGGAAATCTACCTTTCAGTGTGTCTACTCCCCTGATTATTAAGTGGCTTGAAAATATTTCTAAAAGAGAAGGACCTTTCATTTATGGCAGAACACAGATGACCTTGACCTTTCAAAAGGAAGTGGCTGAGGTAAGCTTTTATTTGTCTAGACTACTCTACCAAGAGATCAGATTCCAAATGAATGCTATTACTTACTTTACTTATTTAACTCATATTTATCTAGCACCTCTTGTGGGCAGTTCTAGCCAGTGGGGGAGGTGAAAATGTATGTAACAAAGGGAAGCCCCAGAACCCATAGAGTCTTGTAAAGCATAGGATAAGGTCTAGTAAGGTATATGATAAAGAAATGCAGAACAGAGTGGTAAGGATAAGCCAAGGCAAGAAGAACCAGTCCCTTCTCACTATTTGTCAGGGCCTTGACATCATCCCAGATATCCTTATTTTTCCTGTTAAAAGCAACTAATTATTCTAGGATTTGGAGCAAATTTTCCTTTATGATTTCTTGAAATGTGATGTTTAGATTCATTCTTTGGTTATGACTTTCAAGTATTCCAGTAATTCTTAAATTATTTCTCCTCAATCTATTTTCAAGGTCAGTTATTTTTCCAAAGGGATATTTAATATTTTCTTCTATTTTTTTATTAGATTTTTTTTAAAAAAAATTTTCTTTATGCTTCTGCTTGCTCAGTTTTAATTCTGAAGGAATTTTTTTTTCAGTCAGGTTTATTTTTTTAACCTCTTTTTTTTCCCCATTTGGCCAGTTGTGCTTTTTAAGGAATTATTTTCCTCTTTCTTTTTTTTTAGGGTTTTTTTTTTTTTTTGCAAGGCAAGTGGAGTTAAGTGGCTTGCCCAAGGCCACACAGCTAGGTAATTATTAAGTGTCTGAGACCGGATTTGAACCCAGGTACTCCTGACTCCAGGGCCTGTGCTTTATCCACTATGCCACCTAACCACCCCTAGTCTGCACTTTTGTCCTTATCTATTGATCCCTTATCATCAAAAGTTCTCTTACCTGGAACTTCATCTCAGCATTAAATAAAGGCAGTGGAATTGCCAGCCAGCATCTTTTCTTGCACCTAGTGCTAGCATAGGAGTTCCTTGTAATCTTTTCCAAACCAATTACTCAATTCCCTTACCTTCTGCTACTATAATCACTGCCTCCAAGTCCCAGAACTTATTGGCCATATGGATGTCAGACCAGTCCTTCCCCCTACATATGTCACAGACCTCACCTTCTGACCTCCTAAGTTGACTTAGGCAGGAAAAAATGTCTTATCTTAACCTTTTGTTGACTCTATCATTCTAGAATTCAATTTGAGACATTATTTTAAATTTTTTTGAAAGGGAATGTTAGGAAAACTTGATTATAGTACTTTCTCTGCCCCACCATCTTGGCTCTGTCTCTGGAAGTTGCAAAAAGAGAGATTTTTGTATTTGATTCTAGAGACTACAGGGAGCCAGCAGAGTTCTGTTAAATCTGTACTTGATGAAAATTACTTTGCTGGCTGAACCATGTCAGGGTATTGAAATAGTCCAGCCTTGAAGTTTTGAGAGTCTGCAACAGAGTGGTAGCATTGTCAGAGTAGAGAAGAGGGTAGATTTAAGATTAAGCATTGGGGGATGGTGAGGAATGGTAAGAGATGGTGAGGAATCAATGTCTACATTGAGTTTTATGAACTGAGAGGATGGTGGTACTTTAAAATAATATGGAAGGTAGGAAATTGGTGAGTTTTACTTTGTATATATTTCAAATGTCTGTTATCTTCTAGTTCAAGATGTCTGAAAGGCTATTGAAGGTCAACAGAGGAATTGGAGCAGTATAGGTAGTTTTGAGAATCTTTATCATAGAGAGATACTTAAAATCCATGGGAGTTGATGAGATCACCAAATAAAGTAATATAGAAGAAAAAGAGGGCCTACAGAGCCTGGGATGCCCATGACAAATGGGCATGACCAGTCTGAGGATCTAGCAAAGATCTTTAAAGAGACTAAGAAGAAGTGGTCTTCCTTGAGACTAAAGGCATTATTATTCATCATTATAGCTCACTTAGCACTTAGTATGATACATTGCTTATAGAAATCACATTAAATAATTTCATAGAATTAAAAAAATTCAATTATTGCTTTCCTTCCTGAATTGACAGCTTCTACAATCAGCAGTCAGCTACATAATATACATTTCAGAGACCTTAAATGTCAGCAGGTGTGTAAGCTCTTTATTTTTTGAAGTGTTGAAAATTTTGTAGACACATCCTTCTTCCCTTGTGAGCTAGATAAAGGAATTATTGTATCCATTTTCAGACAAGGAAAAATATGATTAGAAGATTTTAGTGGCTTACATATGTATAGCAGTCTTTATAATGATGACTTTGACTTGGTTTTTTGCAGTTACTCATTCTTTATTGCTGTCATATTGATGTGAATATGGACCTCAATTTTGACATATTTTCATTACACTGACACTTTAGCAACATGAGAAGATCCTCATGAAAGTTTTTTTTTGTAGGTATTATTTTTAAATTTTGTGTAGGACATTTTAGATAGTTTTGGCACACAATAGAAAAAACATTTTTAAGCCACCTGGTTGCCTCATAAAGTGATTTTCAAACCTCAGAGCACTACAAAAATATAACTTTTTAATAGATACCTACTTTGTTTTTTCAAATTGGCCACCAACTTTCCACAAAGTAATCATATAGAAAAAACAATATTTTAAATAACAAATATAATAGTATAAATAATTAAAGAATCAAACTTTTGTTCTATTTTATCTGATGAATTGATTTAATTTTGTACTAACATAGCAGTCACTTTTTTTTCCCCTTAGAGACTGATAGCCGGTCCAGGAAATAAACAACGAAGTCGACTTTCCATCATGGCCCAGTATCTCTGCAACGTTCAACATTCCTTTACAATTCCAGGCCGAGCTTTTGTTCCCAAACCAGAGGTAAGTTCTTAATTGCAGTTATTGGTAGCAGAGAGAGTTCAGTTTAGGAAATCTGACTCTGGAATCTAACTTACGCAAACCTGCAGACCAGCCCCTTCAATTTTATTTTCATTTTAGAAAATAAGAGCTGTAACATATATAAAATAAGATTTCTACTTGATCCTTGTCATGACTGAGATATATTTTTCCTCAGGAAAATAAATCTCTGGCAAAAGCATGCTGATTTTTTTATTTAGTCTTCCAAATAAAGTTTTATTAAGCAGATTATTCATTTTAACAAAGCAACTTATTTTGTTTTTTAAGAGATTTCATTTTGAGAATAACATGAGTATAGTTGGGATGTGTTAACTTTTAGATTTTGAATGTTGGTATTTTATTTTATAGATTTGAATGTGGTAAATTACAGACACAACAGTTCTCAGCAAAAGAAGTAAAATATTGTGTCAGCACGTTGACCAAATAGCTTGTTTGCTGCTTAGTGAGCTGCTCTAAAACATTTAATATGAAACACCCAGAAATGTTTCATTCCCACTTAGAACTCTGACATATAAAGTCTAGCAAAATTGTTATTCCATGTAGCCACCACATGTCACTATCTTTTAATGCTAGGTTTTCTTATAATTGAATTTCTCTTCATTCTCATTTTTTTTTACATCTCAGGATAATTCCAAGTTATCCAACATGGCTGACTTATGGGCAGTATAAATATCCAAAGAAATTTGAAATTATCAAACAGGCAGAATTAGAGTCCCTATATGTGCTGATCATCTAGTGAGAGTGGTAACTAAAGGACAGTAATTTCTGAAGTCATCAAATAGAGGAAGACCTCCATCATATTCACTAGGTGATCTGCATAGGTATTATGAGATCTGGAGAAGAAGAATGAGAACATGTAGTTTGTGCCCTGCATAATTGTAGGGATTCCCCATACAGGTCAGGCTTTATCAAAATACTAGATTGATAATGGACCCATTGTATTCAGTTCTCATTTGTGGTTTATTTGGAAGTTGTAACTCAGGCTTGTCATACTCTGAAGTAGAAATGGATCCCTAAGGGCTGCAAAGTGACTTAGAAAACCAGAAGTTAATACTGACTCTGTTTTATTTTATTTTAATTTATTTTCTTAAACATTGCTCAATTACATTTTCATCTGATTTGGATCCTACTCAGGAGTTTTCCTGGGCCACAGATGCCTCTGCTATAATGATTATAATAATAATAGCTGATATTTGTATAGTGTTTATCATTTATAAAACATTCTGCTTAATAAATGCTTATTTGCACTCTTTATAGAGCATGTTGGGATAAAGACTAGACATGATTTCATTAGGATAGCACAGGTAATAACTTTCCTGCAATTTATAGTCGCATTGAGCCTTGAGCAGGTAGGTTGGAACTTGCCCAAGGTTCAATAACCTGAATGTCATCAGTTGTGAAAATTGAGCCTAGATCTTCCTGGCTTTGAAGCCAGACTTCTTGAGTCTCTATGGTGAGAGGTGGATAAAACAATTGTTATCCATTTCATTTTATAAGATTAAGTCACTTTCTCAAAGTCATGATGTCAAAATAGGGCAGAGCCAAGACTCAACCCTGTGTCCCTTGATTCAAATTCAGTACTCTTTCCACTTAATGATGTTGCTTTTATAACTGGAGAATGTGAATATTCATTGGGGGGAGGGTGACCCTTGTCATCAGAGGAAGTGATTCATACTGTACAGCATTTTTCAGATAAGGCACAGAGTTCATTTTATTTAAATAGTTTTGCTATTATAAATTATATTGCCAAAGCCTATGTTGCTGTCCAAATTTGGCAGAGAGTTCCTTAGGATAGGTATTAGAACAAAAAGCTTCATTGCTTGGATTCTACTTATCCATCTAGTTCAAAGTATGTCAAACTTGTCACTGACTTAGATATTATCAGTCCCAGAGTTAATTTAGCATTTCATCTCTTAAGATATAAATTGAAATCTTGGAAAAATATCTTTTGGGAAGCAACTATATATTTTCTTTTTTTAGCCACATTGATGGCAGTTTCGTTATTTCTTCATAAACTGAGTGCTTCATATATAGTCAGGAAGCATTTATTATGTTCTTACTTTTTGCCAGGCATCAAGCTAGATGCTATATAATAATATATAAAAATGACATCTTCAATGTAATTGATTTTAAATGCATATTTTTACTTATATTTGAATGTTACATAGGTGGTTGCTTTCCTCTTTTACAAAAACATTTGTAGTCATGTATACTGCCTTGTATTACTATTTTAATATTTTATTTGTGAATGAATATCTTCTCTGCTCATCAAGATTTCAAGTTCCATAAGAGATATGAACATATGTATAGAGAGTACTATTTGCATCATAAGTTTTCCCTAAGCATTGCATCAGTAAACAAATGAATTAATTCACTTATTCTTTTAACAAATATATTGATGAATGATAAATTTGAAATAGATATACATAATAGAGAAGCCTATCAGGTTTGTTATCTGTGTCATCGTTTACCTGTTCAGAACATTGAATTGTTCTGAGCAAAGCATTTTAAAGTTTTGACAAGTATAAAATGTTCATATCTTAAACAAATAAAAACAGTCTTATTTTAAAGCTCTTTTACCATTTTCTTATACTTAATATTCCTGTAGTTACTTATAAATGTATCTTTTCATTTTTTGTTTTCTGTAAAATATTAATACAGATCTTTAATTGAACATAATTATATAATAAGGTAGTACTCTTCATTTAAGCAGTCTGCCTAGTGTACTTATGGATAATTTAAAAGATTACAGTTGAATTTTTGCTTATGTAAAATATTTCAGTGGGAAAAGGAGCTTTAATAGCTCCTACATATTTTAAAATTAGGAATCAATGAATTTTAGATTTATAATGGACCTTAGGATATACTTAGTCAACAATACCTTAAAAAGAATTATCCACTACAATATATCCAGCAAGTGGTCATCCAGCCTCTGTCTGATAAAACTCTTCTGATAAAACAGAACCCATTACCTCTTCAGACAGCTCATTCCACTTTTGGAAGATCTTAATTGGTAGGCAGCTTTTCCTAATATTGAGCCTAAAATTGTCACTCTACAAACTTTATAGTTTATAGTACTTCCTTCCTATAGTACTTCCTACCAAACAGAACAAGTTGATTCCCTATTTTACAAAACATCTCTTGAAATAAACACAGCTATTATGTTGCCCCTTAGTCATCTCGGGATTTTTATTTGACATGGGCTTAAAGGTTTTCACCATTCTGGTTGTCCTCTTATGAATTCTCTTTGGCATAATTATGGAACCCTGAAATGAACACATGTCTTTAGACCATGGCAGAGTATGGGACTCTCATTTCCTTATTTTTGAATCCTTTGCTTCTGTAGAGTGCAAACCTGGGTCACACAATGGGTAGACTGCTGGGCCTGCAGTCAGGAAGACTCATTTTCCTGAGTTCAAATCTGGCCTCAGACACTTACTAGTTATATGACCCTCAGCAAGTCTCTTATCCCTGTATGCCTCAGTTTCCTCATCTGTGAAATGCACTGGAGAAGGAAATAACAAACTACTTCAGGATCTTTGCCAAAAAAATCTCAAATGGGCATGCAGAGTAGGATGTGACTGAAAAAACTGAACAGCAACAACAATACCCCTGTTAATATAGTCTGAGATTATCTTAACATGTTTTTGGCTGCATTGTTGACACTGTTCAAGATGTAGTCCACTTAAAATCCTTATTTTTTTTTTTTTTTAGGCATGCTATGGTCTTAAGCATACCTTTCTCACCTTATACTTGTAAAGTCATTTTCTTTGTAGACGAGTGAAAACATATTTGTCCCTATTAAATTTTGTCATGTTACTTTCAGCCCAGTGTCCTAACCTGCCCAGATCTTTTTTTTGGATTCTGATTATGGTATTCAGATTGTTAACTTGTCATTTATAAGTTTGATAAGCATTTCAATCTATGGTGTTATTCAAGTCGTTGTTAATGACTATTCTTTATGTTTAGGCATGTCTAGTTTTGAATCCATTTAATTATACTATCTTCTGGCCTGAATTTGTACATCTTTCCTATCAGAACAGCATGAGAGACTATCAAAAGGTTTATTAAAATTTAGGTAAACTATCTACAACATTTCTTTGATCTATCAGTTTGTCAACGCTGTCTTTAAAAAGGGAAGCAAAGTTATTTTGACTAGACTTGTTCTTAATGAAACAGTGCTGCTTTTTGTAATTATTGCTTTCATGTTCACTATCCATCTTTTTTTTTTAATAATAATATTATAGGATTTTGCCAGGAATCAAATTTCAGCTTACTCTTTGCAGACTCTCTTTCCTCCCTTTTTTGAAACCTGAGACAGAATTTGCCCATCTACAGTCATGTAATATATTTCTCATTCTCCATTGTCTTTCAAATATTGTCAGTGGCAGTCATATCTGCCTATTCTTTCAATTCTTGAAGATAGAATTCCTCATGATCAAATGTCTTGATTTTTTTTAAGGCCACTGAGTGTTCTCTTACTATCATCATTTTCATATTGGGTATCAGTTCCCTATTAGTTGTCATTGTTCTATTTTCCAGTCCAAAGGCAAAGAAAAATGGAACAAAAAAGAATTGAGGGATTCTGTCCTTGCACTACATCATTCCATTATCCCTGAGCAACTATCTTATTTATTAGATTGAATCTTAAGTTCCCTTGTCCATCTATAAATCTGTGAGCCTGTGTACAAAGAGTGTCTTCCATAAAACTTAGTTTTTAGTTCCCTGTGAAAATAAAGAATTACACTCTTGAAATGAATAGTATTTTCATTAGTTGTAATGATAGTTAAGTTCATGTTGATTTGAAGTGGACATCTATTTGGCTTATTCTTTTTAAACCTTGCTTTTAATTTTATGTTAATATTAATACCTTCTCTGCTTACTTTACTGTTTAACATGTTCAGAATCATTTTGTTTTACTCATAACTTCACACTGTCTACAACCCAGCAAGGAGCTATAAGGAAAACCTTTAAAACTAAAATACAAATTATTTCTGTCCATAGGAACGAATAAACTAAAAAGCTATCTCAGAAATATTAAGTTAGATAGATCAAAAGAAATAAGTACTTCCAAATGAATGTGTTCTCTTAAATTTCCTTTGTACTCATGTGCATATTAAAGAGAGAAGCCAGCTCCTCCTCTGTTGCTAGTTTACATCAGTCTGAGTGATTATGTAGTCCTTTAATAAAAAGCATGTACTGGACAAAGCTTTATAGATTTTTAGTTCTTGTCTTAGTTTGAGTTCAGATTTTACAGTGTTTCATCATTGGTATGTTTGTTCCCATAGGCATTCATGTCTTTCCTTCTATTTACGTTGTGTCTAGTTTAAATGTATCTTACATTTATCTTTTTATTTGTCTTTCCAGTTAGAGTGAAAGCTCCTTGAGGGCAAGGACAATTTTTGATTTTTCTTTGTAAACCCAGAATTTAGCAAAGTGCCAAATACAGTAAGTTCTTATTAAATGCTTATTTGCTTGAATTCCTAAAGCATTAAACCTGTTCATATCGAAATATGAAAATCTGTTAAAATGAAAAATTTCCAAACTTAATTTGATTCTATAAAAAATTTTTTCTTTCTGTTAGCACTTTTGATTTTCTCTCACAATCCAACCACATTTAATCAAAGAGAGCATCATAGATATCAAGCAAAATAACTTCTTTGAAAAGGTAAAGTATCATATCAGAATTTTTTTGCCAGACAACATTTCTATAGATTCATTTGCTCATTTAGAAAATTACAACCATGAACAATTAAACTAAAAACATCTTGAACAGCTATAGAACCATCTGTGATTTTCTTTTGAAATAATTTTTCTTCACTTTAGTTATTTCCCTTAAAATTTCACTATAATGCTGATGATATTAATGGTAATATGCATAGTAGAATAGTTTTGACAGTTTGTTTTCCCCATATGCACAAAAATCCTATTTTAATTATTAACATATAAAAAGTTATATTTCCAATGACTACAATACTCTATTAGTATTTCATCATCTTATGTCCTAAACTAAAGAATATACATTAATAAATAACACTTTAAAATAATTGGAAAATGATATTGAGTATAAAATTTTATTTCTATATATGTATATATATATATATATTTATATACATATATAAACTTTACTGAACTTTCCCAAATCAATAATGTCCTAAGTTTCTGCCTAAATAGACAAATATTTGCAAACAGACAAATATATGTAAATGAGTTTTTTCTCTTCCAGATTAGAGTGTTATATTAGTAACCTTAGATTTTTAAGAGACAAAAATATTGTAGTGACAGAGGTCAGTAAGACCAGGGGTCAGGTCAACCTCTGACACATTCTGGCACTATTACCCTAGGTAAATCACTTAACTTCTCAGTGCTTTCTTGCCCAACCCTTTGAGAGATTCTTATATGTTATAAAACAGCTGGTGATATGCTCTGTTAGAGTCTTATCAGGAGTCCCCTACATCATTACAGATTTGGACCAAGACAAAATACTTACTTAACATTCAAAACACCCTCATTTTAGTTATTTTATTGGAGGTAGTTTATCTGTTTAAAGGAATATAATGACCTTGTCTACTTAAATCAGGTCTGGAAATAAAGGGACAAAACATTTGAAAATAAACTGTATAACAATTTATCTAAGATTAAATGAAGGAGATAGAAAATCTAAATGACTGGAAACAAATAAAGGAATGCTTCTCAAAGAGCTCACACTTTGATAGGTATGGAGGTAGGAAGGATAGTCATAATTATTTTTTCCAAAATATTATCATAGTTTATATTCATTAGGTTAAAGTTCCTCATGACATTTACCAATTACTCCCTTTCAGATTTAACTTGAATTGTTTGGCTGAAAGATTAACAACAGTTGGAAACTTATGTAAACATTTCCTTTGAAATGCAAAAGAAAAAGAGGGCCCAGATACTGAACAGCAGGTGGGGGCTTGGGAGGGACATTTTTGGCAATATCTGAATGGCTGTGACAGCTCTTCAGCTCCTGACATGCAATTATATATTGTGGCTTAAAAAAAAAAAAGAACCAAGTTACCATGGTGTTAGAGAATTGGAGAGCAAAAACAGATGTTACTTCTGGTTAAAAGCAGGACATGGAGCTTTAGTCTGAATTTTCATCCTGTTGAATACTGAAAATGAAACATCAAAAGCACACATTTTGGAAATAGCTAATCCATTTTTAAACTAATGTTTCAGCTAGTAAGCTATAACATTAATTAGCCACCAATTGCCTTATAATACTTTTTCAAATAAATATTGAATATTTTAAAAGAATCTTTACTGTAAAATACTTTGTTAATAGTAACATACTATAACATCTAATGGAGATAATTAAATATGGTTTTGATTTGGTTTTAATCTAAATTAAAAAATAACCTTTCATTCATCCTATTTATTACACAGTTATTCATACATAATCCTTCAGGTTATACTCTGCATTGTTCTCTGGATGAGTGGTTAAGATACCCTGCTGCTTAGGAGCATCATGCCTAGGTTCATGATGCCTTTTTATGCAGGAAGTGCAGAAAATCACACCTGCAACCAGTAGGAGTACTGTTGAAATAAATCCAAGGTAGATAGCTCCTCCGGGTTCATGCTTACTGTGTTCTGGGATTGTTGGGTCCCAGAAATTTGAAATGATCTCCTTCATGTACCATGATGTGGGTATTAAACCAGATACACCTGAGAGAATAAAACATACTCCTCCAGCAAAAGTGGTGCGGCTCTTCGTTTCTCTGTCCCCTCCTAACCTGGTACATTTCATGCCCACCGTGGAAATGCAGATCCCCAAAGCTGAGAGGATGCAAGACAGTACCATGGTGGTCCGGGCAGTCTGCACATAGACAGGGAGGGCCAGGAGGGAGGGCTTCAGGGTGCAGCTGAACATCCCGGTGCTGTACCATGTGCAATCCAGCCATAGCCCTTGAAGCTGAATAATAGCTGTGATGATATTGGAGCCCACATTAGCATTTACCTTCCAGTTGGGCAGGATTGTAGCTATGATTATGCCACAAATGCCAGATAAGGCTAGAATGAAAGCAAAGAGCTGGAGACCTGCTGATGCCATAATGTTCCTCTGTCCGTCCCCTTCTGTCTGCCCGATCCTCTCTGGCAGATACTGTCCAGGAAACTGCAGTTGTTCCAGGGAAGACTCTAACTTGCTCTGTATAGTAGAGGGGGGGAAAAACAGGCAGAGATGAATAATGGAAATCTGGGAAATGGAAAGAAAGGAGAAACAAGTGAATAAAAAAGCTTACATTTACAGTTGGAGCTTATCTGAAGGCATATCTGAATGTGACCCTGCAGTGAAGGAGGGAGCCCTCTGGAAAACAGCTGAGAAAGGAGATTACACAGCTCTCAGATGCTTTCTTTTCATGCTTACATGAAGGATTATTCAAGGTGTAGACTTAAGGGAAGTTCTGCCTCCTTTTCTTCAAGCTCAAAATATGTCCATTATGTTCAGAGGAAAGATGTGTATTCTATTAGAAAACTAAAATATCTTTGACCATAATCATATTTAGATCAAAGAACTGAATTTATTCTTATGGATTGTTATCTTTTTGTTAGAGGAGTTCTCTGTCAGCATTTTCAACTCTTTAAAAAATTCTGCCCAAAGATAGTCTTCTGATTTTACAAATGATGAACAGTTCTGAAATTTATATGAGCAAGTTAATAAATTACATCCTTTTGTTAATTATTTGGCTAGGTTATTGGAGACTGAAAAAGGTTGGGTAAATTTATGAAGGGGGTAGATATTAGAAATATGATTTCATTGGTATAAAGTACGCCAAAATGAAGGATCTCACTCTGTCAGCACATTTTCTGCAGTTTAGAAATTTAGAGTTTCCCAGGTCATCAGTAAATTAAGTGATATGAGTAGGCCCACATCTATTTTTTTGTCAGGAATCAGAGTTGCCCTGATCTCAGATCATTCTATGAGAATTAGTTTAGCATCCACTACACCATGTTGCCTTCTAGTACATTACTTTTCCCTTTCTCCAAATTATTCCTGTTTCATATTCAGCAAATTGGCAAAGATGACAAAAGAGGGAGTACCCAGTGTTGAAGGGACCATGAAAAAGACAAACATCTTAATACCCTATTAGTAGAGATATGAATTGATCCATATTAGAATGCAGTATTGAATGATGAAAACAAAATGACTAAAATGTCAGACCCTTTGTCATAGAGATTCTACCATTAGGCAGATAATCCATAAAGGTCAGTGACAAAAAGTAAGTTTTCATATATGCCAATATATATATATATATATATATATATATATATAGAGAGAGAGAGAGAGAGAGAGAGAGAGAGAGAGAGAGAGAGAGAGAGAGAGAGAAACACTTTGCAATAGCCAGGAATTGAAAACTGAGTAGATGCCTAGTGATTAGGCAATGGCTAGACAAGTTATGGGACCAGAATGCAATGGAATATTATTAAGTTTAAAGAACAGGAACCCAATAAATTCAGAAAAGCATATAAGAGCTTACATGAACTGATTCAAAATGGAAAGAACAATCACAAAACAATTAAAAAATGAATGTTATGAAATATGTTGACAATTGTCTGACCCCATAGAAGAGATATAAGAAGACTGCCTTTTGCAAAGGTATGAGATTATAGATGTGGTGTACTTCAGACATGTCAGACTTTTTTCCCATAGGTTCATTTTGTTGAACTATTTTTCTCCCATTTTTCATTTTTCTTTATAAAGATTATCTCTCTCTGGAAAAGAAAAAGCTATATTGGGAAATCTAAGTCATGTAAAAATAAAAGCTATCAATCAATAAAATTTATTTTATATATGATACCCTTTCCTTAACCAGAGCTTTATTCATTTAAACTGCATGTGCTCAAAATTTTTGAAGAAGTTAAGCCACTGTTATTTGCTTATATTTATAACATATACTTCAAAACTCACATTTGCAGGCATGAGATCTATACATGCTGCTGTCTTAAGTGGTATTTTTTGAACTATAATAAAATAAGTTCCTGAAATTAGTTTGTTTTTTTTTTAAATAGGTTTTGGAGGGAGTCAAGATGGCAAAATAACAGAATTATAGACTGGCTCCCCATCTGTACTTTCACAGAGTTCTAGAAAATGTACCAGATTGAATCTAGTTTGAGAAATTTAAGAAAAAAAATAACCTTGAGTCATTTTTATAGCCTAGAGCAGCAAAAGGAGACAGAGAGATCTGTGAACACTAGGGTAGAAGTCTACCCGAGAGCAGCTAAATGGAGCGTTTTAGTTCCCAGAAACTGAAAGAGGAGCAGGTTGTATGTTGGAGCAGGAAGAAGTAGCAGAGGGCCCTCAAACATAGCAAGATTAAGAAACAGATGTCACCTAGAAGCCCTATCACTCATTACCCAGTTCTGAATCACAAATCCAGGGGAACCAAAAAGGCAATTTGTGACTACAGGTGGCAGAGAAAAGTAATTGGTCTTGGTGATGGGGCCTCGCTTTGTACTGAGTAAGGAACAAATTCACAAGCAAATGGAGCTGTGTGGTTCTTACCTCAGCTTTCTCTCAGTTCTAGCTTTTAGCTCAGGTTGAAGCCTAAAGTAAAATAACCAGGTCTGGAATCCCAAACCAGAGGAAAGCCTACAATTCAGTTTCACAACTGACTGATAATGGCTGAGTTCAATACCAGTCTATTAGAGTGACCAACCAGGGACAAGACAACAGGTATTTTGCTCAGACACAGACCTCAGTCAGAAACTTGCAGAGCTTAGAGCAGCAGGGGTGTGATCATATCACTTGCTGGTCTTCTATCCGAGCCATCTTTGAGATCTTGAAATTACAATATTTTTACTATTCCCTGAAAGCAAGTAAAAGAATCTAAAAAGATAAAATCTTAGTTCAGATAATCCTCCCAGGAGTGTGCAGTCTTAAAATAAAGTTCAGAGTCAAGGAGTAGGCTGGAATAATGAACAAACAAAAACAGAATTCTACCTTAAAGAGATATTATGGTCAAACAGGATAGCACAAGGCACAGACTTAGAAGAAAATGACTTTTAAAAAATCTATAAGCAGAGCCTCAAAGAAAAACACAGTCTGGACATAAACCCAATAAGAATTCTTTAGAAGAGCTTGGGTTTTCTGGTTTTGTTTTTTTTAAAAAGCAAAAACTGATTTTAAAAACTAAATGAGAGCAGTAGAATTAAGAATTGGAAAAGAAGTGAGTTCAATAGAAGAAAGATGTAGAAAGAGACTTAACAACTTGATTAAAGGATACAAAATATTAGCAAAAAAAAAACTTCCTTAGAATTAACCAGATGACTCCATGAAATATTAAGAAATACTAAAACAAGCCAAAAAACTAAAAACAGATGAAAATACAAGATATTTCATAGCAAAAATGACCTGTAAACTAAATCAGAGAAAGATAATTTAAAAATCATTAAGCTATCTGAAAGCCATAAGGGTGAGGAGAGAGAAGCGTTAGACATATTCTAAGACATCCCCCATGAGGGGGAAAAAAAAGCCTACCAGGTCTCTTAGAATGAAAAAGTTATGGGGCAACTAGGTGGTGCAGTAAATAGAGCACCGGCCCTGGAGTCAAGAGTACCTGAGTTCAAATCCGGTCTCAGACACTAATAATGACCTAGCTGTGTGGCCTTGGGCAAGCCAAAAAAAAAAATGAGAAAGTTATATTAGAAAGAACCAGCTAGTCACCTCCTGAAGAAATCCACAAAATGGAAACTTATAGCCCCAAATACAGAGTTCCTAGGTCAGAGAAAAATTACTCCAAACACCCCCCCACAAAAAGCATTTAAATACAAAGAAGCCAGTCAGAATAATACAAGATTTAGTAGCCACTATCATAAAGGAATATAGAATTTAGAATATGATATTCCAGAAATCAACATATCTGGGTTTATAGCCAAGATAACATGCAGCAAAGGAGGGAAAAAAATCTTTAATGAAATAGAGAATATACAAGAATTCCTGATAAAAAGACCAGAATTACATAAAAACTTTGACATAGAAACACTATATTCAAGAGAAATATGAAAGGTAAATATAATTGAATAATCAAAGAGAGTAAACAAGAATAAGCTGTTTACATTCTTATATTCAGAGAGAATTCTTCCTGAAGAATTCTGTCATCCTCTAGGGTCACAGAAAAAGTAATTAAATGACCTAAGAATGGTTCTGTTATACTTAGATGATCTTAAAAGAAAAATAAAAAAGATGAAAAGAAGGACATATTGATGGAGTTGGAGTGAAAAGTGGGGAAAATTGGGGGAAATGACTTCACTTAATTGGATTGCAGAAATAGAAATTTTCCAAAAAAGAAGAAGATGAGGGTATGGCAAGGAGTAGGCAACATCTGAACTTCATTTTCATCTGAACTGTTGGAAGGAGGTTAGAATATACATTCATACACAGCTAGGTCCAGAAATATATTTAATCCAGTGGAGCAGCAGGAGGAAAAGTGGTTAGGGTGAAAGGGAAGAATAAAAGAAAGAATAGATAAAAGGAAAGATTAGTCAGAAACAAAACAAACTTTCAAATAAGGGATAGGAATTGGAGGAAAATAGAATAAGATGGAGGGAAATACACAGTTATAACTGAATGCAATTGGAATGAACTTACCCATAAAACAAAATAGGAAAACAGAATGGATTGGAAACCAAAATCCAACAAAATGTGATTTTTAAGAAAGATAACCAAACAGAAAGATACACATAGAATTAAAATAGGGTGTTGAAGCAGTAAAAAAAAAGTCAGGAAATAGCATTCATGATCTCAAGGGTATGCCAAAAAACTGAGAAGCCAAATTCTAATAAAACATACCATAGACAATAAATTAATATCCAGATGAAACATAATCACCAATGAAAAAGCATCTAAATTTTAAAAGGAAAAGTTAAATGACTTCAATATTTTAAAAAAGACAAGATAATCATATTAAAACAAAAATTTCCAGAACTTCTCTCAATCAGTACAGAAAATGCCTTTGTCAGAACATAGAACTCGATATATAAGCACGGAGGAATCTTTTTTTTTTTTTTTTTTTTTTAGTTTTTGCAAGGCAGCAGGGCTAAGTGGCTTGCCCAAGGCCACACAGCTAGGTAATTATTATGTGTCTGAGGCCGGATTTGAACTCAGGTGACTCCATAGCTGGTGCTTTATCCACTGCGCCACCTAGCCACCCCCAAGGAATCTTTTTTAAAAGTATCTAAATTCAAAAACAAACATACTATGCTTTGGAGATGTACTTGAAATTTTCCCAGTAAATATAGGAGTAAAGCAATGATTTCTCTCCAATATTATTTGATGTAATTCTAGAAATGCTAATAATAACATTAAAAATGTGAAGCTAGGCAAAGAGACAAATTCATCTCTGTTAGATTATGATATGATTAACTGAGAAAATCTTAGAAAAGCAACAGATATTAACCAAGAACATTACTTCAGCAAAGTTGGTAATAAGAGAGGAATACCATCCAAAATAACTACACAACACATACAATTTGGGAAGCTCAGTCTACTAAAACTTACAAAATATTTGTATAGAGTCAATTACAAAAAATTCCTTAAATAAAGAACAACTTTAATGTTTGGAGGAATATTTAATGCTCAGAACTTGACCATACCAATATGATAGAAATGATAATACTACCCAGGTTAATATACAGATTTAATTTATGTGAATCAAACTAGCAAAAGATACCTTATAGAACTCAATAACATAATAACAAATTTTTTTGGGGGGGGGGGAACCAGAGATCTATAATATCAAGGGAAATATTTTTAAAGTAGGAATGAAGGGGCAATAGTACTTCCAGACTTCAAACTAGATTATAAAGCAGCAGTCTTCAATGCAACTAGGTATCAGTTAATGAGTAAAACAGTAAAAGAGGTTAGATGTGGGAACATTAGAGGAACTCAGCAACTTAGTATTTGACAAATCTCAAAGCATAAATCAGGTAAGAATTTTTTATTTGTAAGAACTTAGAGGAAAATTGGAAAGCAGATTGGCAGAAATTAGGCTTCGATTAATATCTTGCAATATATTTCACATGAATTTAAAATAGATGTGACTTAAATATTAATGATCGTAATTTTAAAAAATTAGAGGAGAGTAGGTCATTCATAACAATTGGGTAGAAAATGTGCTTTTAACCAAACAAGGGATAGAGGAAATTTCAAAAACTAAAATACATCATTTTAGTTATATGCACAGACAATTCATGCACATTGGATAAGAAGGGAAACACAATAGAATGGAAATAAAAAACTTCATATCATATTTCTCAGGTAAGGATTTAGTATCCAGATATGTGGGTATGTGACCAAAAGTCATTCACAAGTAGTTGAATTTTCTAATATGAACAAATAGTTCTTAAAAGAATTCATTCATAAGAATGTTCCAAATCATTGATTAGAAAAAGGTGAATCAAAACAACCCTGAAGTTTTTACTTTACACTAGCAAATGGGCAAGGACAATGAAAGATGAAAAAAAGTTAGTGTTGAAGGGTTTTGAGACACTAATGAATTATTAATATAGCTGTGAATCTAACTATTTGAAAAGGAATTTGTAATTTTGAGAAGTGAACAAGATTTCCATACTTTTTGACCCATGATTTTATTACCAGACCCAAGGTGGTCAGTGATAAAAAGAGAGTCCTCCTAAGCATCAAAATTTTTTTATAGCAGTACTTTTTATGGTAGCAGAGATCTGGAAGCAAGGTGGATGACCATTGTTTAGGAAATGAATAACCCAATTAATGTTACATGAACGTAATAGAATATTATCATGTTTTAAGAAACAACAAATATGATGAAGTGAACAATCTTGAAATTATATGAATTGAAGAAGAGTGAAGTAAGCAGAGCCAAGAAAATAATTTATACTGATTACAGTAATGTAAATGAAAAGAATAACCACAAAACAATTGAAAATGAAAACTACAAAATTGCAAAGAATAAGCATGACCTTAAAGAAAAGATTATGAGAAGACACTTTCTTCCATTACTTCCCAAAGGTGGTAAGTGTGAATGTGGGAGTTAAATTTGAGTATGGATTATTTTAGATATAGATATAAATATAGATAGATAGATAGTACTGCTGGATTTTTTTTTCCTTTACCTCTTTAACTTTTAAAAATAATGTTATTTCTGAAAGGGGAAGGAAATTGATACATGGAAATTTGGGGGATATAAAGATATCAAATAAAATTTACTTAAAAAAAAAAGAAAGCATGTAATTACCTACCCCATTGAATTGGATACAAAAAGACTTCAGAAATAGTAAACTCTAATTCATAGGATTTATTTATTAAAAAGAAAAGAGTCCTTCTTTTAGCCAAAGTAATATTTTTGAAGTCACTACTATCTAAATCAGTTAAGTTCTAATATCAGATTTTTGGTGTATTTGATTTAAATCTCTAATATGATTTTATGCTCCTATGATACTGGAGGCATTTAGACCATGTCATTTTGCATTTCTCAAATAAAGCCATTTTAAAGAATTTTAGTACTCCTGTACTTAATTCCATTTGTAATTATGTAGCTTGATATAATTGTGATGACATTTGACCCTTTGCCTTTCTTTCACTTAAAGCTTTCTTTCACTTAAGGTTTTTTGGGAACCTTAAAAATCTTCAAGCCCAGGAATTCTTAACCTGGGTCCCATGAATTTGTTTAGTTGTTATTGTTAATTTTTGATAACTGTATTTCAATTTAATTTGGTTCCTTTTTACTCTTATGTTTTGTTACATTTATTGCACTATTTTATTTATTTAAAAACATCACTCTGAGGGGTCCATCGATTTTACCAGAGTATCAAAGAGTCCATGACGCAAAAAAATTTAAGAACTCCATATCTAGTCCAATTCCCCCATTCTCCATACAGTAATCAGAGACCAATGAAACATTAGTGATTTGCCCAATATTATAAAACTAGGGAATAGCAAAGCACTGACCTTTTAATCTGCAGGCTTTTTGTATGATATACTTTTTAAATCTTGACTTCATGATACATTCTGTCCCAATACACTAATTATACCTACTTTCAAGTAGTATTTTTCTAGTTGTGTATACTTCAAATAGCGATTCTTAAAGCTTCTAGAAAGCCATATACCATTTCTCAAGAGCAAATATTCTACCATTTTCCTCTATGTCATCCACCCTTTAAAGCACAGACATTGTCAAAAGCACAAATACCCCAAAGGTAAGAGAAACTACCTTGGTTATACCTAGCTCTTGAGAACCCCAGGGATCCTTGGAATCTTTTTGGGAAATACCAACATAAATTCAAATCATGTGGTATTTTAGAATGATTTTGAAAGTAATCTGGAATAGATTGTTTAATAGGGTTATTTTTTTCCCCTCAGATTATTACAATAATCTGAAACCATTAATAACATTAGCTGCATTGCTATAGATTGATAGTTTGGCTAGCATCCATCACTAACAACTCTCCTTCTAGGTCTAATCATTTAAAATGTTCAGGAAAGCTTGTTTTTTCTCACATAAGATTTTAACGTTCAGACTCAGACTTAGCTAAAGTTTAGTAGGTTTATATTTATTGTTTGCTTGCCTTCCCATGGCTCATTTTTGTATTATCCATACTCCATTACTCAGATGAAATTAAAGTTGAATGTAAGTGGGTAAAAAATGTTAAACACTTTTACAATTCATTCTTAATGAGTATTTTAAAGAACTAAAATTTCAGGATTTGCTTTTTCAGCATTCCAAACTCTACTCCACTCACTATACATTTATACCTTTTCAGAACTCTTATGGAAATTTCTCAAGTGCATTTCTGTTATCTCTTTCTCACAGGCTCTCTTTTAGCTTTGAAATTAAGGTCCTAGATTAAAAATCTTCACTCTTTTCTATTGATCTGACCATGCTCAGTTTCTAGATTGTAGCCCCCCAAATTTCTCAGCTTCCTCACAATTTTAGATTGGTTGTTCATCATAATTAACTGGTCTGTGCTTTGCTAAATTACAGGCCTAGGAAAACTGGCATAAACATTACAAAACAAACTAATATCACAAATATAATCAAACCCTATTGGTTACTTGTGATTAGCATAGCACTTACTTGTAGAATTCCAGGTTTTAAACACTCTCCTCAATGTGAACAGACTCCATGATGAGAGACCTTTTCCTTCTTATATGCAGTTCAATACTCTTTATGTAAAAACACACTAGAATTTTAGTTTTATTTTTATGAGCATTCTTTTCTCTCTTAGGCAGTACAGCAGCCTTTTCCTTTAAATTTCTGTCAACTAGAGAATAAAGACATGCTTTGTTTTTAATGGTGGTGGTGTGGAGAAATATTGTATTAGTAAGCAAAAGCAAAAGATCCCTTTGGTTTTGAATAGAAAGCTACTTTGAGGTCCTACAACAAAATGCTTACATGACAGAACCTATGAATGTTAAATGTACATGAGGATATTTTTGCCAAGAGAAGGTTGAAAATAGACTTCATTTAAATTCAACTCCCAGTTTCTTATGCGAGTTAAAAACTGGCTTCTAAATCATGATTCCAAATCTGTCATATTGTCAGTGGTTTGTAAATTTCCCATACCTGTTGTGGATATACTTCAAGACCTTGATGGTACTCTCATCAATCTTCCTCAGAGGAACTGGACCCAGTTAGGAACAAAGAAGGAAAGTCATTTAACCAAGCCTGCTTTTCCAAAGTGTTTTGAATTGGTGATAAAGCTCTCTAACAAGTTAGCTTGCTGTGTAGCAAATAAAGAATAGCATATCAAATTGAGAAGTAAAAACTGCTGATTGGGCTGGAAGATAAATACCAGGTTCTCTAGTTCATTTTCTAAACTGTGGGAGAATTAGGAAAGGGGAGGCAGGGAGGAAAAGAGGGAGTTACTCTTACAACATGATTTGTTGGAACCTGAAAATCTGAAATGCCTGTGTACCATTATTCACTGAGCAGAGGCTATTTAGACAACTTACAGAGTTGATTTGATTTTAATGTTATGCTTTAATCATGAACTTATAATTTGTTACTTAAAGTTTTTTCTAAGTAGTTAACATAAATTCTCAAACTGAGTCCATAATTTCTTTCAGATAAGTAAAGAGGACTCTGTAGACCTTTATGATACAATTATTCATGATTTTGGTTCTGGGAAATTCAGATCTCTAAATTTGGTCAATAGCCCTCCAAAAAACTGCCTTCAGAGTTTCTGTAATACTTGCAGTTATTATGTCCACAGTTTCATTCCTCCCCCACCCCGAATCCCCATTAGAAATGTTTTCTCAAGCATAGTAAGCTAGATTCTTCAAAAAAGATTTAGAACAATATGAAAGCTGTATTGATACCTAAAGGAGAGATCCCTGAGAACCAGATTTATTTTGCCCAACCAGGACATAAACTGTGGGCTGTTTGTATGTTTGAAGGTCATAGTTGACAAAAACTCACATATTTGTTATATACCATTCTTTATTCCTTTTCCCTTATTATGAAAGGTCAATATTGCCCAAAGAAAACTATGATACTGTAGTTATAGAGAACCCAGTTTTAGATTCTCTCACCCTAGAGGATATATATTGCAAGGCAGTGAGTTAAGTGACTTGGCCAAGGTCACACAGCTAAGTAAGTATTAAATGTCTGAGGTTGGATTTGAACTCAGGTCCTCCTGATTCTAGGGTTGGTTCTCTAGTCACTGCACCACTTAGATGACCCCCCATTTTGTTTTTTTTTAATCACCTCATGAACCTTCTCTAAACAGTGTCACACATACTGGGGTACCAAGGCAGGAAAAGTAGTTTGTACATATTTTCACCCTGAGAAAACTTGACAATTTCATTAAATTTTTTATTTTAGCCTTATTTTTCTCTTAAATTTATAGCCACTGTACAGCACAAGAAAATACTTGCTTAGTTTTGTAATATTGGCTACCTTCATGGTCATGAATAACAGTTAGTTAATTGAAGGACCAAATGCACATGAATGAGAATTCCAATCTCATAAAGTTGTATATGTAAAAAAATTCTTCTCTTTTATCACATACAGTATTAGGTTAAGAGCAGTTTTACTTTATACTGCTACAGGTTAACCTTTTTCACAAAATAGTGTATTGAAGTGAGTGCCCTTCATCTAGAACCTTAACTAATTTAATGTATTTCATAATCTTATCGAGTCATTTTTTTATTAGTCCCAGAAGCATAGATCCTCTGCAATGGAAGAGAACTCTTGAGACAAACCTGATAATCTTTTCCTAAGCATGTATATCCTTTATAGCATGTCCTACAAGTAATCTTCCCCGGGGAAATCATCACTTCCCTAGGCAGCTTTAATTATTGGAAAGATTTGTCTTAATTCCAGCCTAAATTGCCCCTTTGCAGCATCTACCTATTTTAACTCTTGTTTCTTGAGCCAAACAGAACAGATCTCATTCCTCTTAAAAGTGACAGCCTTTCAGATATTTGACAGCTATTGTCACCCCTCTCAGCCTTCTTTTCTTCTGATTAAACAGCCCTGTTTCCTTCAGCTGATCCCAATAATATGGCATGATCTTGATTTCTTTTGCCATTTCCCCCATCTTGTTTCAATCCTAAAATGTGGTACCCAGAACTGAACATAAATCTATAGTTATCACCTGAACAGGATAGAGTAAGGTGAAAACCATTACTGTCTTAGTACTGGATACTGTATTTCTCAATGAAGCCTAATATCTCATTAGTTTTTAGGCTGCAGTCATTTTCTTAACTTAGTGAGCTTGCATTCCACTAAAACCTTCAGATCTTTTCCAAGTGATTTGTCCTCTAACCATATCCATCATTTTGTAGTTAATATTTCTTTTCTTTTTTTTTAGGTTTTTGCAAGGCAAATGGGGTTAAGTGGCTTGCCCAAGGCCACACAGCTAGGTAATTATTAAGTGTCTGAGATCAGATTTGAACTCAGGTCCTCCTGACTCCAGGGCCGGTGCTTTATCCACTGCACCACCTAGCTGCCCCTGTGCCACCTAGCTGCCCCGTAGTTAATGTTTCTAAACTTAATTTTTTTTCTTTCTTGATGTCTTATGTTTATTGGTTTTATCTTTAATAATAATATTATGGCTTTTGTTTCTTACAGTTACTTTTTCTCTTAATTCTACTTAATAACATACTGGTAACTTGTTGCAGTCAAAGTTATCTATATGCTATTTGCTTACCATACTGTATTTTCCCACTTCAATGCCTTTGCCCATATTCCTTTGATCCCTTTGGCTGGAGTATATGCCTATTATCCAGAGCTACCCATTGAAGTCTTTTCTAAGTGTACTTAGAGGACAAATAACATCAGTTATACTAATAACTTTAAAGTCAGCAAATATTAATTAATATTTACTGTAAGAAGACTTCTTTGATAAGTGCTGGAGGAAGATAAAATGTTACAATTAGATAAATCTTCCTGGAACTTAAGCTAGAGGGCCTCTGACCCATAACTGTAAACAATTATAAACAATTAATTTAAATTACATTTAACTGCATATAAAAATATTCTTTTTGCATTATGGGAGAGGATAAAGGTTATTACTAGTTTGAAAGAAGAGAGAATAAGGGAAGACTCCTGAAAAAAACTGGGCTTTAAAAAATATGTAGGAATTTCATAGAAACATAGAAACAAAACAAACGAGAATGAGTAGTCTAGTTTGGTCAGATCATCAAGTCAAGAGAAAGGACTATCATAAAACATGATTGAAAAGATAATGCAGTATCAGATTGTGGAGGACTTTGAAGGAGACTGAAATTATTCAGTAAAGTTTCTTTTTTTAACTAAATGGTATGACTGTATTTGATAGTGTTATAAAAGATCAGTTGCAGTAGAGAGCATGGAGATAAGATGACCTCTTATGCTATTGCCTTAAAAAAGGTAGAAGCTTTTAATGATAGTCCAGGTAGATGATATAGTATGGGCAATGTGTTCAGAGAGGAAGGGACAGATGTGAGAGATATTGCTGAGTTGCCCTCAGTGAAATTTGGTAACTGAAAGGATATAAAGGGTGAGGATGAGAAAAGAGGCAGATCATTAAGGAGTGCTAGATTTATAGTCAGATTTTAGCTTCAGTTCAAAACCTGAATTTTCTGTATGCTCCTTGTGTCACTTTAGAGGAGTTATCTAATCTCTTTGGACTTAAGTAAAATAAGGAGGTTAGTTTTATGAAGAACAATTTATGTCAGGCTAGCCTCATTGCTTTCTTAACAGTTTTCTATATTGGTACACCTGGGAATGCAATAGATATAGTTGATCTAAATTTAGCAAAGCATTTAACATCTCCCATAATATTCCCCCTTTTTTTTTTTTTAGATTTTTCAAGGCAATGGGGTTAAGTGTCTTGCCCAAGACCACACAGCTAGGTAATTATTAAATGTCTGAGGTTGGATTTGAACCCAGGTACTCCTGACTCCAAGGCCAGTGCTCTATCCACTGCGCCACCTAGCTGCCCCAACGCCACCTAGCTGCCCCCATAATATTCTTATGAGAAAAAAAAGGAATATAAGATTGGCAACAGTATAGTTAGGTGGGTGTTGGATTAATTTAATGGCTCAGACCCAAGAAATAGTTTTTAATAGCTTAGTGTCCTCTTGGAAAGCAGTATAGTGGTCCTTAGCCCTATGCTATGTGACTTGAATAAAGGATACAATTTCAAGTGAAGTAGCAAAGATAGGGAGAAATAACTAATTTCTACTACATTGAGTGACAGAATTAAAATACAAAATCACTAGAGTCTGGGATTGATTCTACTCAGGAAAAGCATAAAAAAAATAAAGCTTCACATAGATTCAAAAAAATCAACTCTAGAAGTGTAAATAAAGGGGAGCAGTTTGTTAGAGATGGAAGGTGAGCAAGCTCAATGTAAATTAAAAGTATAATAATGAAGGCCAAAAAACCCCACTTAAATCTTAGGTTCTATTAAAGGAAAGACTTGATGTTCAAGACTAAGAATATGATAGTCCCACTGTATTTTGCTCTCATCAGTTCAGTTTTGGCTCCCACATTTTAGGCAAGTAATTGATAAGCCTAAGAGTGGCCACGTGAGAATGATCAGGTTAGTGAAGAGCCTTATGTCCATGGTGTATGAAGATCAATTTAAAGAGACTGAGGGAGAAGACAGGAGCAGAACCAAGAGGGTAGAGAGAAGCCAGGAAGGTAGAGAAAAGTCAGAAAGTTGCTTGAACTCTAGAAAACTGTTAAATCAAGCCTCTAAAAGAATTCTGAAGTGACAGAATGTACAAAAAAAAATGGAATGAAATAATTTTCCAGCCCAAGATTACTTGGTAGGACTTCAGGAAAGGTCTGTCTCACTTGGGTAAAGGGGAGCACAGCCTAGCATAGCAGTGTCCAGGCCAGCTAGTGGAAGGCTCTTAGCCACAGCTCAGAGATCAGGGCCCATGGTCCAGGCTCAGCAGGCCAGCTGGGAGTCCTCTAGCCCCAACACAGCAGGCAAAATACTGGTCCTGGCACCCAGGGTAAAGCATCATGATTAGGCCAGACCATTCTACTAGGGGACAAACCACCAGCCCCAGAGACCCCAGCAAAGGAAGTTAGTGACCAGATACCTGGCCCAAGAAGCTTGGGACAATGCCCTTCCTCTACCCCAGGAACAGAGCTCAAACTTAAAAAAAAAAATTAGCAAAAACCAAAAGAGAGGTTTAACCATAGAAATCTACCCTAGTGACCAAGAAGATCAAAACACAAACTCAAAAGAGGCCAATAGTGTCAAAATGCCTACATGTTATGTCTCAAAGGGGGTTATGAATTGGTCTCAATCCCAAAAAATTTCCTTGGAAGAACTCAAAAAGATTTTTAAAAATCAAGTAAGAGAGGTAGGAAAAAAATTGGGAAAAGAAATGAGAGTTATGCAAGAGAATTATGAAAAAAAGTTTCAGTAAAAGAAGAGGGGGGTGGCTAGGTGGCGCAGTGGATAGAGTACCGGCCCTGGAGTCAGGAGTACCTGAGTTCAAATCCAGCTTCAGACACTTAATAATTACCTACCTGTGTGGCCTTGGGCAAGCCACTTAACTCCATCACCTTGCAAAAACCTAAAAACAAACAAAAAAAGAAAAAAAGAAAATTGCCATCTGCTGAAGTAAAAAACCCATTTCTTTTCTACTATGCCTAGCTTTCATACCAATTTGCTTCAGTTGTCTTCCACCAGTCCTTGAACTTGATGATCCTTATAAGAGACCCTTTCCAACTGTAAGATTCTCTCATTATTTTAAAAATCTTTTCTTATTCTGCTAGTTGTCAGTTCTCTCCTCAAATTATCAAATTATCAAAGTATCCCCCTTTAGACTATAAACGCTTGGAAGATAGTGGCTGTTTTTCAATATTGCCTTTGTGGGATTCTTCCCAGAATCTTTTTCCATTTACGGACATTTTCCTAAAGAGAATCTAGTGCTTCAAAGTTTTCTGTAAACTGGAAGCCAGAAGACCAAGGTCTCTCCCCTCTCAAGGCCAAGCACAAAGTATGGAGTAACAAAGCACTGTTAATGAGATAAGTCAAGTGAGCTTTGAGCCCCTGCCGACATCTTAATATCCTCAATCCTCAGCACCATCTCTTGTACTTAGTAGACACTTAATGTAATGAGTTAATGTAAGGGACAACTTGTTAATATTAGCCAGATTTAGAATGGGACTGCCCCCAGGAAACAGAGATGTCTTTTTTTTTCACTAAGGATTCAGATGAAGGCTGGATGACCACATATTGACCCTTATTGTTTAAGAGGGGATTCTTCAGGTAGAAGTTCTTTGAAACTTCCAAGATACCCAGAATATTTTTAGAAGACAGAATACCTGGTTACATTCCCAACAAAAGTAATGAAGCTTTATTTAACATGTTATGGTTACTTAAAATGCTTTCTATACATCATTTCACTTGATTGTCACAATAGCCTTGTAAAATATATATGTATTTTTTATGTACATTTTACAGAAAAGGAAACTGAAGCCAAGAAAAGCAAAAGTAATTTGTCTAAGGCTGCTTAGATTTTCAGTCATAGTGCTTGAAGAGGTGGAATTTCAACTGTGCCAAAGAATCAATGATATAATACCAATACCAACAATTCCAGTGTTCTTAATAGACAGTTAATTACTTCTCAAGACTAATTGAAATCCAACTTGCTCTATATAGCCTTTCCTGATTCCTAAAATGAAAGTGATGTCTTCTCCCATGCTATCTCAAATCAGTTTGTTCCAAGCTTTAGTTAGCATCATATTTTTCTTCCTTTGCCATAGTTTACTTCAGTGCCTCACAGTAGTTTAAAGGTAATTCTTACCTTCTCAGAGATATCCCAGTGCCTGCCAACTTTGAAGGGCAACTATCAGCCTGATGGCAGGCTTTGTATTTTTATCTCAAAACCAGTAGTTTTGACATATAGTTGAAATTCCAACTATTAGCAGATTTAAAGCAAGAAAGAAAAATATTCTTTAGCTACATTTCTGGAATTGTTAAATCTAACTTTCACTAGCAAAATTCCAGTTTTTACATTGACATTAAATGCCTAATAATGGTAAATAAGCTTTAAATTAATTTTGTATTGGCTAAGTGTAATTTGAATTTTAATAGTATGGGACTGAAGTTTAAGTATTTTAAATCCTGAAAAGGCAAAGTGCATCAAGAAGGGTTTTCTGTTTTGAGTTTGAGATCCTAGGTTAGGGTCTCAGCTATGCTTTTTAATCCCTGAATAAACTTTAGCAGGTCAGTTAATTCCTCCAGGCCTCAGATTACTTATATGTAAAATTCAGAGATTGGACTATAAAACTTCCTAGGGACCTTCCAACATAAAATTTGTATTTGAATATATTTGAATTTTTTCCCCCTTGATTCCTTACCTTTTGCAATTCTCTCTTGATTTGGGAAGGAATGCTTCCTTTTTTTAATGTTTACAATAAATTTATTTATTTATTTTTGAATTTTACAATTTCCCCCCAATCTCAATCCCCCCCACCCCCCACAGAAGGCAGTCTGCTAGTCTTTACATTGTTTCCATGCTATACATTGATCTAAATTGAATGTGTTGAGAGAAAAATCATATCCTTAAGGGAAAAAAATAAAATATAAGAGATAGCAAGATTACATAATAAGATAACAAATTTTTTTTTAATTAAAGGTAATAGTCTTTGGTCTTTATTCAAACTCCAAAATTCTTTCTCTGGATACAGATGGTATTCTCCATTGCAGATACCCCAAAATTGTAAATGACTGTTGCACTTATGAAATGAGCAAGCCCATTAAGGTTGATCATTAACCCCATGTTGCTATTAGGTTGCTGTACAATGTCCTTCTGGTTCTGCTCATCTCGCTCAACATCAGTTCATGCAAATCCCTCCAGTCTTCTCTGAAATCTCATCCCTCTTGGTTTCTAATAGAACAATAGTGTTTCATAAGGAACATAACCCACAATTTGTTCAGCCATTCGATGGGCATTCACTCAATTTCTAATTCTTTGCTACCACAAACAGGGCTGCTATGAATATTTTTGTATAAGTGATGTTTTTACCCTTTTTCATGGTCTCTTCAGGGTATAGACCCAGTAGTGGTAGTGCTGGATCACATGTATGCACATTTTTATTGCCCTTTGGGCATAATTACAAATTGCTCTCCAGAAAGGTTGGATGAGTTCACAGCTCCACCAGCAATGCATTAGTGTCCCAGATTTCCTAAATCTGGAAGGAATGCTTATTGATTGAAGGCCTCAGTTGTTCTTAGAATGAAGTGGATGTGGCTCTTATTAACCAGTTAGAACAAAGTAAAATTTATGTTTAAGGAAAATTTAATAAGGTAATGTTCTGTGTGTGTTTTTTAATTCTGGCAATATAGAGTCCAAATTTAGGTCTTAGATCAATTTTGTCCCTAAGATAATTTATTATTGGATGTAAATTATTGTTCTGAAATTTCAGGCTAAACTACTTGCACATGGAGAAGGATGTAGCAAAGGAAGAATGTTTATGGGGGATCTCTGAAAAGCTCAAATCAATTTTCTGACATCTCCTTAATCTTTTTCTATTTGGGAGAGAAGGTAAAACAATCAGGGTTAAGTGACTTGACCAGGGTTCCACAGCTAGTAAGTGTTTGAGGCTAAGTATGAACTCAGTTCCTCCTAATTACACAGTCAGTGTTTTGTCCAATGCACCACCCAGCCACCCTGCCTCCTTAATCTATTGAATAAAAATATTCAAGGAAAACAGGAAATGTGTGATTTTTTTCCATTTTGCATTAAAATGTCTTCCCTGTGAGATTATCTTCCTTTTATCCAGTATGTACTTTATATGTATATGTAGTTATTTTCCTGTTATCTCCTTCATTAAAATGTGAATTTCTCTGGAGAAGAGACAGTTTTTTTGCCTTTCTTTGTAGCCTCAACAGTCAGTGCATACTGACAGGTAAATAATAATGGTTTTAATAAATACTTGTTGCCTGACTGACTAACTAGAGGAATCTAGACATCTTAAGAGCTATGCTCCTGCATATTCTAGGCATAGGACACAGCCTGGCAAAGGCATGGGATGGGGAGATAGGGAATTATGTAAAAGGGATCAAAATAAGACCCATTTGGCTGAACCAGAATTTGCATGGTATAATAGGTAATTGTCAAACAGGAATATACATTTGATCCTGAAAAGTTATATGTATACCCTTGAGTTTATTGAGGAAGGAAGTGATGTGAATAGACTTTCCCTTTAGGAAAATCTTGATAGTGCTATAGAGATCAGCTAGGTAGTGTAGTGGATAGAGCACAGGCCCTGGAGTCAAGAGGACCTGAGATCAAATCTGGCCTCAGATACTTGATACTTACTAGCTATGTGACCTTGGGCAAGCCACTTAACCCTGATTGCCTTGCATTAAGGGCCTTCTCCAGTCATTCTGATCCATATCTTATCACTGGACCAAAATAACTCCAGAAAAGAAATTGAAAACGACTTTGCAAGCACCCCCCTCACTCAAGTCCAGTTCACTTGCTTGTCATGGTATCACCTCCCTGATGGTCTCTGAGAACAGAGGGCAACAACAAAACAGTGAGGATAGAATATAAAGGGGAAAGACTTGCTTTTTTTTTTTTGGTGGTTGGATTAAATGATCTCTTAACTTCCCTTTAGTCCTAGACCATGATCCTAGGAGCATTTATGCTGATAGCTTTCTATTTGGAAGCCGCTAGTATAGCTTTTAAAATAATTCTGTTCTCTCTTTGTGCTCATCAGTAGAGAGGAACATGCTTTCTCCAACCTTAAGATCATAAATTGGAGGGCAAAGGAAAACAAACCTATGTGAGCTGGATAGGTAAGCTTATTATAGTCTTGAATATTTGGTGAATTAGCTGATACAGAAATTGAGTCCAGAGAGAGAAGGTCACCCAGGTAACCATATTCTAACAGTAGTCCACAGTCATGGACACAGGTAGCTCCACCACTTGGAGAGAAAAGACTAACAATTTTTTTTCCACATTTTCTGGTTCCAACCTGAAATTAAAAGGATTCCTGCTGAGAAGTTTAAAAGTTCAACCTTTATTTTTCTTTGAAAGATTTAGTTCATTTCTTTCCCTCAAATTTTGAACAGAATGACAAAGTAATAAATATAGAGCATATGGGAGTGGGAGGGGGATGACAGTAAAAGGAGAGTTGACTTGAAGAGAACATTCGTTTAGTTGGACAGTACTAAGCTAGTTAAGTTGGAGGAATTTCAGTTCACCTTAAAATATCAATAACACAGTCTAGCACTTCATTATATAATGCCTCATGTTTGTCTTGCAATTCTTTTGTATCTCAGCAGTTCTCAAAACGCTTTGCAATGGTGAAATCCTTTATTGTAAGCATGAGTTTAGCAAAGTGCTTTAAATAAACTTTTAATAATTTTTTTAAAAATCTGCTACCAATGGTTAAGTTATATAAGGTAAATTTGTTGTTAATTTTTTTTAGCTTGCTTAGTAAATACTAACTGATTCTGACCATAACTATATTATAAATCATCCATTCAGTAAGATGAGTCCGATTATTTTATAATTTATGATTATTTTATAATTGCAAATATTATTGCATTCAAATCAATCAAGTGCCAACTACATATAAAATACATCAGAAGTGATAGCTCACCTTATAAGATATTAATATTTTCAGGTTTTTCTTAATTATCAAAGCAACAAAAGAGAATATTAGGTTATTTCAGATCATATTTTTGTTTTAAAATTTAATTATCTTAAAATTCACTCTATCATTTGTACTAATTTTATGATTTTCCTGGGACAATGAAATGAGTTATTTTTAGTATTGTGGTGATCTAAAATACTCTGCGTCAGGGTAACTAGCAGTAATCCTAGATTTGTGATTGGATGTGCTGCTTTGCCACATTCTTTTGTAACAGTACAACTAGGGTTCATGAATGTTTATTTCATTATTAGAGCCTTTAAATACTTTTGCTTTCTTAGGTGGCACTGTGGATAAAGTGCCAGGCCTGGAGATTAAAACCGGGTCCAAGATTAAAACTGAAGTCTCCTGGCCTCCTCATTGAGTGTTCTTTCTGTGACACCATTTTCCTCTCATTTTTTGAGTTGGAGTTCAGATCCAGCCTCAGATATTTACTTAACTGTGTGACCCTGAGTAAGTCATTTAATTTTCAGTTTCCTCATCTGTAGAATGAACTGGAGAAGGAAATGGAAAACCACTCCACTATCTTTACCAAGAAAAACCCTACTTGGGGTCATAAAGAGTTGGACACAGCTGAAATGACTGAATAACAAGCAAATCTTAATTTCTCTGATTTTATCTAGTTATCTGTAGAGGTCATTGAACCAAAATTATTTATACTTAAACCATAAGAGTGTTACTAAACAATTATTTTACACCAGCCCTTCTGAGACAGATTTTTTTTTAAGTTTTTGCAAGGCAATGGGGTTAAGTGGCCAAGACCACACAGCTAGGTAATTATTAAGTGTCTGAGGCTGGATTTGAACTCAGGTACTCCTGACTCCAGGGCTGGTGCTCGATCCCTGCGCCACCTAGCTGCCACTTGACAGACCTCTTTTCAATTAATAGTATCATCATAAATTATTTATTCATTGATTGGTTCTTGATCAGTAAATAACAAGTCAATTTGTCTCATCCAATGAAAACACATTGAATTGAATTGTACTCATTGAACATACAAAGCAAACCTTTTTTGACCTTTGCAAAATCCCTTGATTTCTTTGCAAAATCCCATGGTTCTCCAGGATACTGCTTATAAAATATCACTCTAGATGACCCAGTATAGTGTGATATATATGTATACCCACCATACACAGTATACACATTGGTTAACTTATTTGATGAATGTCATTAAATGAGCTAGCCTTACTTAAGAGTTGAAGTTGGAAAGCTTCTCTCTTTAGTCCTGAGTGCTACTTTCTCTGAGTCTATTGAACATGGGACTAAGAAAACCAGTCAGTCAACAAGTATTTCTGAAGTATCTGCTGTGGATTAGCCACTGTGCTGAAAACTGAAGGAAAGTTGTGTCTTTGGTTCAAAGTCCCAGCATTGTGGACCCAAGATTAAAACTGAAGTCTCTTGCTTTCCTCATCATGTGCTCTTTTTGTGACACCTTTTTCCTCTGATCTTTTGAAGAATACTGTAGTTTCTGTGCTCTGAGGGCCATAAAGGTTTCTCAAAAAGTTTTTGATCACATATTCTGGATTGTTGAACAGAATACAGTTAATTAAGTACTATTAGTACCCAAACTTTAAATTGATGTAATTCCTTTTCTGTGATTTTAGAATGCAGTAATTCCCAGATTCCCGTATTTTAGATTTGAGGCGTAGCCCTTAGTGTCAGTAGCTGTTTATTGATAGCTTGTTTGCCAATTCAAAAGGTAAGGCATCCTTATCTGACAACTTCATAAATGTTAAAATGCCACTTTGAAATAAAATAATGTATTAAATATTTGCCTAGAGAATTTCAATGTGGTGGGTTCAATGTAGCCGGCTCTCACGTCTTTGAACCATTTTGAGTGTGAATGTAGCATTTTATAAGTCTAGAAGAGATTAAAATTTTAACACATCAATTTTTTGTGCTTTTGAGAAAATACATTTTTGAGTGGCACTCTGTGTAATAGTAAGAAACTTCCCCAGGCTTATTTTTCTCTCTTTACCTTAGATTATACAAAATGAGTTCTTCTTTCTCTTTCAATTAAGGTGGATGTGGGAGTGGTTCATTTCACTCCTCTGGTGCAACCAAGAATAAATCAGCCATTTAAGCTTGTGGAAAAAGTTGTTCAGAGTACTTTTCAGTTCAGAAGGAAATACTGCCATCATGGGATTGGGTAAGGATTCTACTTTTTACTTTAAAATGTTAATAGCATAGGGAGAAGGCATAATAGAAACAAATTATAATTGGCTTCTAATAGCAAAATTACTTATGCTTAGTGGTAGACCCACAAGATGTGCTTTATATATGTATATATGTATTTGTGTGTGTGTGTGTGTGTGCACGCACACAAGTTTTATTCAGTTTTATACAGTGTGCTTGTCCTAGAACATTTGACCAGCTTTCCTGGCTCTCTTTTATTATACTACCTTTCTTTAAGCCAAACTGAATATCTATGGCCTTGTTTCCAACAAGCATTTATTAAACACTTACTATATGCTAAAGACATCATCTCCAGTCATCCTGATCTCTATCTTGCCACTAGATCCAGATGGCCCTGGTGACCTTGCATAGCCCTGCCTCGCTTAAATCCAATTCATTTGTGAGTTAAGGCAATCACCTTCCTCATGACCTTGGTCATCTTTGAGTATGAAGGACAATAATGAAAATTACTGCAACAAAAAAGGAAAATTATGTCTTGGTTGAAGAATTGAATTCCATGCAGCAACTTGAATGTTAAATATCATTTATAGGTTAGTTCTATATGTTTTTATCAGATGTGTCCACCACACAAAGATATGATGACAACCTCAGGACTGTTGAGAATTCATGATGTATCAATCTATTCAGTAACCTATTTAAGGAGCTGAATTTTACCATCATAAAACTTGAGAAAATTAACTTAAACTAGCCACAGTCAAATCTTTTTAAATGCTGACACATTTCTCAGGATATTAACACTTCAAATTGGTATATGAACAGAAAGATGGAAGTGGGGGGGGGGAGGTCCCAGAATGATGCATCTAAACTTACTCACTTTATTATTAAGAGGGTCTTTCAGGATGTCACTTAGAAGTCTGTTTACTTTTTTTTTTACACAAGCTTGATTATCTGCTTTTCCAGCCCAAAATAAACTGTAAAAGCCCCCACACTTTTAAGAGAGAATCTTACACTAGATAATTAATAGAAAGAAAAGAGACAGAAAAAGTCAGAAACAACAACAATCTGGAATGAAGGATGCCTGAGGATGTTAAAAGCATGGAAACAGCATATAATCATTGATGTTTATGATAATGGTCCTCAGTTATCAATAAAAGGCTATTGTGATGAACATATTCTGATTTATACCATATAGTTTCAGAAAGATTTCTCAAAAAAATTTTTAAAAAATGGTACTTAATGGGGTAAACATATATTTTGAAAACTCAGTTATTTGAAATGTCAGAATAATTTCTTTCTAAAAGTTTTATCTTCTAAGGTTTTAATGTATTTTTAGTCTTCATACTTTAAAGAAATACCAAATCTAATATCTTTTAACTAATCCCCATTAGGATTTAGATTTATTGATTCATATCATAGACTTGGACTGGAAGGATCAGATTCATCTTGCCTATCCCCTTGATTTTACAAATGAGGAAACTGAGTCTCAGGAAGCTTACACAAGTACTTCAAGTCAGAGTCAAGGTGTGATCCTATGCACTTTGACTCCAGAACCAGTACTCTTTGCAGTGTACCTTGTTGCCTCCCCTACTTTGTATATTTATATGGGTCCTCATAGCTAAATAAGAATTTAAATAAACAAATAACATCTATATTACTAATACTATATCATCAAGCTGACTAGTTATAAAGCTGTGATACTGCAATAAAGTGTAGACTCACAGATTTAGAGCTAGAAGGCTCATAGATCATATGTTTTAATATCCTCATTTTAAGATGAGGAAATTGAGGCTTATCAAATTTAAATAATTCATCCAAGGTTTCACAGCTAGTCAGTGTCAGGAGCAGGACTTGAACCTTGTTCTTCCTGACTCCCAAGTTCTATACTCTATTCACTATATAGTATACATTGTTTTGTTTTAGATAGCTGCATACATTAGTTATAATCCTGGTCCTAAAATAAGGAAGACCCAAATTCAAATCCATTGTCAAATACTGTCTATCTGTGTGACTCTGGGCAAGTCATTTAACCCTGTTTGTCTAAGTTTCCTCCTTTATTTCCTGTAAAATAAAGTATAGAAGGAAATGGCAAACCATTTCATTATCTTTGCCAAGAAAACTCCAAAAGTGGTCATGAAGGATCAGACAAGACTGAACAACATTAGTACCTCCCCCTCCCAGGGTGGTGTGAGGTTGAAATGATATGGTATTAGGGGCGGCTAGGTGGCTCAGTAGATAAAGCACCAGCCCTGAAGTCAGGAGTACCTGGGTTCAAATCCGTTCTCAGACACACTAGCTGTGTGGCCTTGGGCAAGCCACTTAACCCCATTTGCCTTGCAAAAACCTAAAAAAAAAAAGCATTTTTCAAGGCAACATAAAAATATTCATTCCTAGTATTAATACTATGACAACCATTACCACAACAATTATTAATTACTACTATACTAATTCTCATTCATAACTGAAGGAAGAGTTAGTAAGCTAATCAATAAGCCCAAGTACCAAAATTAATTTTTAAAAATTAGTTTTCCATAGCCAAAAAGTTCTACATCAGACTGACCCTTTGACAGTTTATCACTAAAGGATGTGAACTTTGTGATCGGTTCTCCTGTGTCTTGTTATCACTCATAGATCAGTTGCAGGCATCAGAAGCAGGGAGGAGAAAAGCCCATTTGATAAAATGCAGCTCCCTATTGAGACAGCCATTGGACTAAGTGCAGTTCAGTCTTTCTTCAAGAAATCTTTTCTTTCAAGCTTTTTTAGACAAACTTTGTGGCAACTGGGGGGTCAGAATTTCATTCAAGAGGAAAATTTGAATCCACAATATCTCTATAATCCAAAGCAAAATAAAACACCAACTGGTTCATAAAAAAGAGCCTAGGTACATGTGGTTTAATTCATTATACACCTTTAAATAACTTTTGAGAGTATGCTTTTATAGTCCTTTCAACTCTATAGAAAAAGATTAAAGGTTTATGACTGTTCCTTCATTAAACCCCAATGCCTTCTTGTGAAATGAAAGCAGCCCAGAATTCTTGATAATCTTGCTGGCAGAGCATAAGTTCTGTCAGGGTCTATTGACTCTCCTACCAAGCCGGAAAGGCAGGGAGCAAAGGCTTTCATCAATAATTTAATTGCTTTGTTGAAGCCTGGGCCTGTGTAATCGAAAAACCCTCCTGCCGTAAATTTGTGGAAGCTCATCCCCAGAAGGCTGACTACAGAAGTTGGTCGGATTGCTTTACCAGTGTATATGCATAAGGGTTGTGATTTGAGCTTAGAAAATTATCTACAGTGATCAAGTAGAGGCTTTTGAATCATCTGATTACTTAATTTGATATGCCTGGTTTTTAAGATATTTTGAGGCATAAAAACATCCCACTGAATGAAACAGTCTATTTCAGAGGGCCATAAAGAGATAGGATCCTTAGATCCAAGAGTCCACAAAGATGACGGGGCAATTAAAGGTGGTTCCTTATCAACTCAAACTCCTTTCAAATAATTCAAAGTCACATGTCCACAATAGTGTAGCTAATGCCATTGAAACTGCTCTGTAAAAATCATATGACCACTTTTACTACTTTGTTAAAATCCTAATGCTCTTCTTTCCTTTGCTAGGACAAGGTCTCAGGGTGTTGTGGCCATGTTTTACAGCTGGTACTTCTGTTCTTTAGACCTCCACCTAACCTTCTGTTAGGAAAAAAAAACAAGTCTTTATCATTCCCTGAAAACAGCACACTTTTCCAGACCTTTTTCCAGGGTTTATTACTACTTGAAAAATATGCAGAATTACAAGTGCACACCAAACAGAAAAAAATTATTAATCCTATTTATACAAATGTGAAATTAAACCTAAATCTCTCCCTTTATTACTCTCTTTCGTGATCTTTTCCAATATCATATGGTCTAGTTTTGTCTTGGCTAAATATTTGTTGATAGGTTTGGTGAGAATGGGTGTTTCAATGCATCAAAGAATCCATTTTCTCTTATAGTATTCCAAATTTTGTGCCCCTTACAAGGAAACTAATTTTTCTTTGTTTCCAGCCTCCCTTACACTGGTCATGAACCTCAGAATGTATTGTCTTTGTCTTCTGAATGAGAAAAGTACTTCCCCAAATTGAGCCTGATGGATATTTATAACTTCACCCAACTACCAGTGCAGACAAGATGGGACCAGCCGGAGAGTAGAGCAGGAAGGAGAATATGCCAGGAAAGAGGTGGGATGATTGGGCTGGGATGATTGATCTTTAACTTTCTACTGATCAAAGCCTAGAGAAGGTGTATATTTGTGAGGCGCTGTGGCCACAAAACATCAACAGAGAAGGCTGACCTTCAGTCTTAACTAGCAGTTGGCCATTGAATGACAAATACGCAGTGTTATCAGGCCCTCCTCCAGACTCTTCCTGCCAGGGCAAGTCATCAGAGCAAGACTTTAGAGGAGGGACACGTAGAATGAAGCAAACAAGCACAACTGCATCACAGTTGCATAATATTTTGTTCAGAAAGGCTGGTCCATGTATAAACATATTGATTATAAGATTAGAATTGTCTGAAGTTTGTGATGATAGTAACCCTGTAAATGCTTTCAATGTGCCCAGGCTCCTGCTTTCTTCACAGTTCAGTGAAGTGCAGGACTATTGATTATTATTTAAAATCTTTAAATGAACCTTTCTTCCCCCCGCCTTTCCTTCCATCAGAATCCTATTTCCAGAAGCTGAACGTTCAAAAAACACTGAAAAAATGTTAATGTTAGCTGATGTGGAACCTACTTTACGGCCAACCCAGCTCTCCGTCTTGCACTTCAAGAACCTTTGTGATGTCTATAGAAAAATGTGTGATGAAGACCCAAATCTTTTCACATATAATTTCAGGGATGAACTCAGACAAAAGAAAAGCAAAAAGCTTACAAAGCATACAGGTAATAGTGATTTGGATCATCATCTATAACTGTCACTTGGTTTATAATAATGTGCATAAAGTTTTAAATTCATAATCTCAAATTTCAGATGTGGATTTTTTATTTACTCTAATTGGGATAAAGATACTGTATTACACAGATTATCTAAAAGACTTTTTCATAGAGATCATGTTTCAAAAAGAAGTGTTAGAAAAATAACAATACCCAGATGTGACATATTTATCTTTACTGTACAGGTTGGTAAGAGAAAATAAATACAATCAAATAGGATTAAAGTACAAGCATTCTTTTTAATAGATATACTGCATAGATATATTTATATATATATAATGTTTATTATAAACAGCCTCTCTTATAACCTTACAAAAATGAAATTCTTGCACATTGTGCCCCTAAACCACATTTAAAAATAACTTTGAAGTATAATTAAGCCAAGATAAACAGCTGAAAGAAAATGCCCAGAGGATTAAAAAAGTTGATATTTTAAAAAAGCAATTAATCACAAATTTCCCACCTTACTTTTTTCACATAACTTAAAATAATTAAAATGCAAATTTATTTTAAAGACACCAAATAATTTTGATACCTGCTCAAAAAAGGATATAAACTAGTAATTTACAGATTCTGACCAGCTTAATCTACTTTTCTGATATACAATAAATTAAAATAACTTAAACCTTTACAACTATTCTTTTGTGGGAAAACATATAGTGCACAAAACCAAAGTTAGTAGTTTTCTGGCAATTTCCATTTTACCACTAGTTGAAAAGCAAAATTATCCACTTAAGCCATATGTGGATGAAAATTTAAATTTTAGACACAGCGCTATGATTTTCCATGGCTCTCTGTCTCATAAAAGCACTCCTCATTAACAACAGATGTTAAACTCTGAACACTGAATTCTCTCTCTAGAATGGAATTTAAATCAATGTTGGCATTTTCAGATTTACTGTCAAGAGATTGATGGCGTGTTTGTAGCGTTAATAAAGTCCCTCGATCCCTTTTGGTACTGTTTGCTTTCCGCTTAATGGGACAGAAATGTCCACGAACCAGTTTCGGATGTTCGGCACTGTTCTGATTGTTTCCAACTTCTGTTCTGGGCTGTTGATCAGCTGTGTTACCATCATCAGTGTCCTCCTCAGAGATCTTCAGCCTTTGGAACTGAATTTCAATGTCTTTTGTAGGGCTGCCCTTTTTCAAAGTCTGATGAAAATCATCATCTTCATCACTCAGAATATCAGACTCTTTAATAAGGCTGTCTGAAAAATCAGATGAGCATGTCTGTGGATACTTCTCAGGTGATGAATCCTTGGATTCTTGTCTACTTTCTGTAGTGTGACAACCACTGCTTTGTGTACTACTACTCAGGCTACATTCATCAGAATCCAGTAAATTTCCTTTTCCAGTATCATTGTTCCATTCGTTGCTGGAAGAATTCTTTAGTACCCTTAAGGACCTTGAAGAAGCTGCAATTTAAAAAATACATTTTGTCTTAAGATATGTAAATATGAAATACTTAATTCCATTTCAGCTTTTAAGTTTTTATATGTTTTACCTTTCAATGATTAGATGACTTATATTAAATAATTGTAGGTGATTATTATACAAAAGTTTTAAGCATAGCAGCAAAAGGGACAGTAGTTATTTGCTTCTACTTCTTGTTGAGGGATTCCAGTGAAAAGATAATATAATATTTTTATAACAACCAATAATTAATACCTTAAACTTTTTTTGAGGGAAGGAATTGTCAGAGGACAAAAATTCCAAATTTGTCAACATGAAATTTGTACTTACCAATTACTGACAAAAGTCTAGACCTTTTGATCCTTCTATTGAAGATGCTTACTGCCTAATGACAAGGATACTCATATTTAAAGAATAAGACTTGGAAAAATCACAAAATTATATCATTTTTATTTGAGGAGCTTTCCAATCTTGGTAAGCTCTCTAGCCAACTTGGTATAGGGTTCATTTTTCCTTTTAGGATTTCTTTGAGTAGATCAAAACTATAGCATTTACTCTCCTTGTGTTAGTTTTTGTTATTTAAGGAAGAAAGAATTAGACCTGTCCAATTTGCATTTCTGGTCATGGCACATTTGAAATGCTCTAAGTTTGTGGCTAAATTCTAAAAATAAACAGAATTTTGAGTGGTAGAGTGCATGGGATCTTAGAGATTATCTAAGCTAATCTTTTTTTTTTAATTTTCTTTAATTTATATACACAACTAAAATATTCTTGTTTAAGAGTAAACATATAAAAAAAAATTTAAAAAAAAATCACTGGCCCCTGGAGTCAGGAGTACCTGAGTTCAAATCTGGTCTCAGACACTTAATAATTACCTAGCTGTGTGGCCTTGGGCTAGCCACTTAACCCCATTTGCCTTGCAAAAACCTAAAAAAAGAAATTCCATTTAAAAATCTGATAGTCATGATATATAAGGAACAAATTCAAATACATAAAAAGAATTCTCCACTATCCAAATGGTCAAGGAATGGGCATTCTCAAAGGAAGAAATCCAAGTGCATCAACAACCATATAAAAAAAGCTCCAAATGACTAATAATTAGAGAAATCCAAATGTTAACTCTCAGGTTCTACTTCATACCCAGAAGATCAGCACAGATTATAAGAAGAAATCACAATTCTTGGCGGGACTGCAGGAAAAGAGATACACTAATGTACACTGTTGATGGAACATGAAGTAGTCTAACCATTTGGGAAAGCAATTTAGAACTTTTCTCAGTCACTAAACTGCTACTTCAAAGCAATCATTCCTACAAAATAGATGTAGTAGATATTTTTAATGATCACAAAGAACCCAAAACTAAGAGGGTGCTCATCAACTGGGGAATGGTTATACAAACATGAATATAACAGAACATTACTGGACCATAAGAAATTACAAACACATAACACAGAAACCTGGAAAGATTTGGATGAACTGTTATAGAATGATACCAGGAGATTTGATAGAGTGACAATATTTTAAAGAAACATACCTTAGACTTAAGAACTCTGACCAACAATGATAATAGAGGATCAAAAATGACACATGATATGCCATCTTCTAACAGGAGGCAATAGACTCGATAAGCAAGATAAAGCATACATGTGTCAATTTTTTTTGCCTGCCTATTTGTTAGAAGGTTCCTCTCATCCCATTTAGGGGATAGCATTTGGAGCAATTTGGAGGAAAGATCCAAGAAAGAAAAGAGAGTTAATTGAAGCATTTTTTAAATGCGAAGAAGAAAAAAGATGGCCTAACTGGACAACTTTGGAAGTTATGTGCTGAGAAAAGTAAAATGTATGTCAGAGAAATGAGTGGTTTCATGTATAAATCTTCTGTTCTACGTTTTAAATATAAATTTTTTTATGTTTGTTTAGAAGTTTAGAATTTTTTAAAGTTTCAATTTTATTTGTCTCTGGTATATGTCTGGTTCTTATTTAGGGGCTAAGCAGCCTAAATAATTGCAGTTATATTACCTGTAAAGTCTCCTTTACTGGATTTTCATCCATATTGTGTTCTCAACTAAAACTATTCTAAGATTATATCCAAAGTCCTCTTCTTTGTGATTTAATTAGTTAGCTTCTTAGTTAACTTCTTTATTCAGGTGATTTCCAGAGCACAAATTTCATATCACCAACTGCTTTTTGGGTATTTGGCTTCTCAAACTCATCATGCTGAAATGGACCTCATTATATTTATGCCAAAACTTTACTCCTTTTTTCAAACTTTGCTTTTTGAGAAATACCACCATCTGGTCACCTGAGTTCACAACCTCAAAGTTGTGTCTTTATCTCCTTATTTTTCCTCATTTGGTGTTTCCAATCAGTCACAATTTCTTGTCAATTTTGCTTCCGCAATACCTAATATGTCTCTTACTCCTCACTTAGCTTGTGACTTTATCACCTCTGGCCCACTGAACTCTTTAGACTTCTAATTGGTCTCCTTACCTATCCTTCATGGCTCAGCTCAAACTCCATCTCCTTTTGTGACCATGGTGGCAACAGCAGAGAATTGGACTGAGGTCTAGGCTCACCTATGGCCCCTGTGAGTTCTCTTTTAACCTCCTTAGGCCAGAGTTTCCTCATCAAATGATGGGATTAGCCCAGGTGATCTCTAAGGTCCTTTCCATTTCTAAAATTATAATTCTGTGATTTATTCTAGCTGCTTTAGCTTCCCTTAAAATTGACCCCTCCCTCAAATACACACACACAGAGGCTTTCCCCTATAGAATGTAAATGACTACCACAGTACCTGGCATATGGTAGTTGATGAATAAATGCTTGCTGATTGGTTACTGTAAGTAATCATTACAAGTCTTTGAAATTCTAATTAATGAGGGAACTACAAGAGTTAAAAACTGCAATTAACTAAGGATAAAATGAGGCTTACTGTTTATAGGAACAATAAACTTTGAAGACTTTCCCTTCCCCAACTTATTTTAGAAATAAAGGAATTTATTTTATACAATTATGATAAAGATTAAATGAACTAAGATTAAATTGATATTAAAAGAGATGACAGCTATTGACAGATATGTATTGGGGTTAAGAAAAGTACAGTAAAATGAAAGTTAAGAGAAATGAGTTTGCTGAAATTTTGGCAGATGGTATTGACAGTTTAAGAATTTTTGTTGAATAATGTGCTCAAACAGTGAGTCTTAAAGTACAATAATCTTTGCTTCTATCAACACTGTCATGTTCCTAGAATGCTAATCTGCTGTTCTGGTCACTGATGGAGGGCTTGGTGGTACAGGACCCCCTCCTTGTTTTGTAGATAATGCATTCTTTTTCAGAAGCCAGATCAAAAGGGTAATTAATTTACCTTTTAAAAAAAGTCAATAAAGAACATGGAAACAAGAGTGCAGTTATATTAGGCTTCTTCCACATCCCTATATGTATGATGTGTCTATCTGGCTCCAAATGTATAATTCTCTGTCAATTTTCAAAGCTGTTGTATAGCCTAAGCACAACCGAAGATGAGTTTTTTTTTCAGAGACTCAAAAACCAGAGTTTAATTCTAGATATATACATCTAGCACAATTCTTCCTTACCTAATTTGGCTGAAACGGGAACACGATTTTTGAGCGGTATCAGACGATCTTTGCATGACTTGTCCAGTGGCAATTCACTCTTTATGTGACGCCTGAAATTCTCTCTCAGGATGGAACGGATCACCTTTACAATGTTGGTTTTACTTTCACAGTCACTGCAATGAGAGGAAACACCAAGAACGTTAATGGAGTTAAAGGCCTGTCTTGTCTGTAGCATCTAAATTTCATCAGAACTAAATTTTCTGCCTTTTGAAATAGGACTTAAATTTAGTGGAGTTAAACACACACACACACACACACACACACACACACACACACACACACACACACACACACACACACACACACACACACACACCCGCCCCAGTGTTCTTGGAAGCGGCTGAAGGACTAAGTTTCGGCAAGCTAACTTTCATCTAAACCACAACTGTGTTAGTGGAAAATAAAAACCACTTTTCAGAATGAAATTGTTCCATCTTATTTCCATTGTTTTTAAGTTTATGAGCAGTAAAATGGCCCCAACAGTACCTGCAACATAACTGAAAAATAGTTTCTGGCCGCCCTTCTAGCTCCGACTTAGTGTGGATCAGCTCCCATATGGAATTGTTTTCTGTCCCTATAAAAAAAAAGAAATAGGCAAAACTAAACTAAAACACAATGAATCCACAAAATCTCCAAGAATAAGTATTCCTTCTAGAAAGACTTCTGAGGAACATCGAGATACGAGATGATTTTTAGCCAAAATGTCTCGCCTTTCATTATATCTGTCTGAATTTCATTAAAGTCCTTGTAGCTGTTACAAGGACACCTTCAAAAACATCTTTAAGAAACTTAAGGTACGCTGTGTAGCCATGCTGATTGCCTCATAATTCCTTCACTATTTTTCCTACCTTTACCTCTTCTTTTTTTCCACTACTTAACTAGACCCTTCTATTTCCCACTCACTCACTTCCTGGCCCATGTCTCTTCTCTTCTACTAACCTGGGTTCCTAGACCAAGTTGGCAAAATTCCAGACAGCATGAGCAAGGCTCTGCAAATAGATAAAGTGGGTGCATGTAGGTGAGGGGAAGGAAGGGGGGGGGGTCAATCTGTTTCCAATCAGGCTTCTCCCCCGCTTCCTCCAACTGTACCCTCAGGCCCACACACTAGGATGTGTGGCTCTTGAGCATCTTGAAAGAAACAAGACCAAGGAAAAGTCCAGCATACTGTGAGACTCAAAAGTCTCATAAGTATAAAAGCAACGTACCTACATAAACTTTTAAATGATAGTTTTAAAAAAAATAAGTCTGTCGCATTTATACTTCTGAAGTTACTAAAGCTAAAAACTTCACCAAGCCTTTTGGGACCCATCATATAAATCCTGGCTTTTTAAAGCTCTTCACAACTTGGCTCCCGACAATCTTTTCAGCCTCATTTTACAATTCTCCCCTTAAAATTACTCTCTGGTCCTACAAAACCTGGCTTTCTCTCTCTTTCTCACACACAGTATTATAATCCTTATGCTTAGAATGCACACTCCCCTCCCTCTCACATTTCCTTCATTTCCTTCACATGGCAGCTCATCACTACCTCTGTTCATTGACCCTTTCCTTGGTGCCCCAGCTACTAGCAGGGCATACATATGTATGGATTTGTATAGAATGTGTATATATATATATATATATACATATATATATATGTATATATATATATATTTGTTGATTTGTATGAATGCACATATGCACATATTATCTGACTTGAGAAAATATAAGCTTCCTGAGGGCAGACTTGCTTTCATAGATTTCCAATTCCCATGTGCCTAACACTGCCTGGAACATAAAAAATGTTTGTTGGTTGAAAATAATAACAGCTCTTTATAACTATTATCACCCCATTTTACAGATGAGGAAACATATCCATATTACTTGACCACAGTAAAATAAGAAGTATATATGATCTGAGATTTAAATTTAGCATCAAATCCAACACATTTTATGCAAAGTTACAATCCATCACTCTGGGATATCATCCCTTTAGAAAGTCATTGTGAACATTTTCCAAGCTAGGAGTTGTTGGGTTTTGGGGCAGTTTTGAGGGAATTGGGTAGAGAAAATTTTATCTAAGAGCAAGACCTCTTTTTACTTAAAAGATTTTTCTCATTTAAAAAAACTTGAGTTTAAACTTTTGCAATATTGCAATAGGGATAGGGATGGAAGGGAAGATGTAGAAAAATGTAGAATTAATATATTTGCACATGAATGAATGTTAAAAAACTATATTTTTGCATGTAATTGAAAAAATAAAATAAAATTTCAATTAAAAAATTGAGTTAAGGGCAGCTAGGTGGTGCAGTGGATAGAGCACCGCCCTTGAAATCAAGAGGACCTGAATTCAAATCTGGCCTCAGACACTCAATAATTATCTAGCTGTGTGACCTTGGGTAAGTTACTTAAACCCCATTGCCTGGCAAAAAAAAAAATGAGTTAAAATGGATTAAATAAAAATAATTACATTTCAAATTATATAACTATAATCAAAGATTACCATAAAAAATAATTAACTGTAGTAGCAAAAAAAGAGGAAGGTGAAAAATGCTTACAAAGTAGAACCATCCTCTGATGTCTGACTTTGACAATATTAAAAAAAAAAATCCGTAGCTAATTCTAGAGGATAGTTTACTGGCCTGGGAGATAGAAGGCCTCATCTCAGCTCTACCATTAAATTAGCTTACTTTTCCTTCATCCTGCTGGACCTGTTTTCTCTTTTATGAAAAGATTGTTTAATTTTAGCTGGAGTCTAAAGTCCATTTTAACTCCCAAAATTCGATTGTTTGGATGAACTTTCTTTTTCTATTTATTTTCCCTACTACTGTATTTTTGGGGAATTTTTTTTTTACCTGCTGCATTTCCCAGTCTCACTTGAAGAGCAGATAAAGGAATTAGCCACCGGAATTTGAATGGATCCAAGTCACCATGAACATGTGAAGGCCGGGAACTGGAGGGCTACAATTGGGGGGGAAAAAACACATTAAGGAAATAAGTATTCTTGCCCAGGAAGAGCTGGCTATATTTCCTATTTGCAGTGAACTTTTGTTTCATTAATCAATAAATGGGGATGGAGAGGACTAGAAGGGAAAAAGATGAACACCCACATATATGCACACATACACACACTCATTTATATAGGCGGATACAGACATAGATGTATAATGCCTTGTTACCTCCTGAGCTTAGGGCTCTACAGATACCTCATTTAATCCCCACAACAACTCTGACTGCTAGTACTGTTATTATTCCCAGTTTACCTTTGAGGAAACAGAGTTTAAGTGACTTGCTCGGGGGTCAGCTATTTTTAGCAAGTATCTGAGACTAGATTCAGGTGCTCCTAACTCCAAACTCAGCTACCCACTGCACCACCTCACTGTCTATAATATTGATTTAGCTTCTGTTATTTTGGGGAGGCAAGGAATTAAGGAGTTTGTACTTAAAGATTTTGAAAAGGGAAAAAGACAAATTGCCAAAATGGTTTTTCCTTAGTGTAACATTTTCCACAAGTAAAAATAATTTCTCTTTTAAAAGAAAAATTTTAGACAGTTTTTCCACAGACAAGCATTTAAACCTTGAACAAAAGTAAAAGTTGGAAGAGCATTTTCATTTTTTAAAAAAAATTGTTTCCATAAAGACTTTAGATCTTGTATTTCTCCAAATGATTTTTCTTCTGTATTTTTATTGCTATAGCACAAATGTATATCATTATTTTTATTATATTGGAGTTTTCTTGAATGCTAAATATCTCTCCATATATTTATGTTCTCAATTTTTTTTTTAAAAAGGGGTATTTGGGTGCAGCTAGGTGGCACCATGGAATCAGGAGGACCTGAATTCCAATCCATCCTCAGGTACTTAATACTGCCTGTGTAATACTGGACAAGTCACTTAATCTTGATTGCCTCACCTCCCCCTCTAAAGAAACTTTTTGAATAATGTGTGTATGTATATAAATATTCAATTGAATGCAGCCATCTCCTCATGCCTCATCTCGCCATGCCTCAATGAACTCCCTCATCTCCCACCTGCACCTCATAGAATCCCTTACTTCCTTCAAGTCCCAACATCACCTTCTACAGGAAGCTTTCCCTAATCTCCTAAGTACTCGTGTACTTACACCAAAACTACCTTGTATTTCTTTTTATTTAATCTGCATTTATCTGTTATTTGGTGTGTGTATACATATATATATATATATATTTCTATTTCTATTTTATATATTATATATATTATATATTTATATTTATATATGACCATCTTGTCACCTCCAGGAGACAAATTCTTTAAGAAAAAGAGTTGTTTAATTCTGTGTTTATATTGTAAGCTCCTAGGTATGCCTAACATAGAAAAGACAATAGTGCTTCTTAATTATCTCAAATGTCAAAATAGGCAAAATAGCCACCATTTCAAAAGAGGATAGTATTATTTGACCGGCTACTATCAAACAATTATTAATCTTATAGATAATTTTTAGACTTAAGTAGTCTATAATAACAATATTTTTGTGCTTTTGCTTCATGTTATCCCAACTACCCAGAATGAATAATGTCATCATACTTTTTGTTAATGATGCTGTTACTTAGCAGCAGAGATCTAGGCTCTTCCTTGGCACTATAGCAAACACTTAAAGCATAAGAGGAAGAGGAAGAAGCTAATTATCTTTCTTGTAGCCTATCGTAATCTGACATAAATAGCTACTGCTCTTCACTTCTGTGACCCTGTCTTTTTGAAAAACAAGAAAAATACAGATTCCAAAGCTAAACGGTAATGTCAACAGGAAAAAAGAACTGCCATATGTAGGAATTATCCCAGATAATTCTTCACATCTAAAAACTAATTGGATGTTAGTTTGATTCAGAAGACTGGCCTGTAATGAACAATTAATAAGAAAAACTTATTGTTTCACAATTATGGCTAAAATTAACAACCATTATTTTTTTTGTGAATAAGTCCTGATTGGTCAATATTTAGCTGTGATGAAGGCATATTCCACCTTGATGGATATCATCAGGTGTGTGTGTGTGTGTGTGTGTGTGTGTGTGTGTGTGTGTGTGTGTTAGGTGTGTGAGTTTTCTAAATAAAGTCCTCGAAATTTCTAATTTTGTTCCCACATATATGGTAAAGTAGATGGAGGGAGTTCATAAGACTAATGATTGAATCTTCCAACAACCCCATGAGCAAATAAAGCAGTTGATATTATATTTAGTTAAGGTATAACTTAAACCTGGGTTTTCTGACTCCTAGTTCAATGCTCTTGAATATACACTTCCACTCCTGTTTAATTATAGTGTCTCTAGATAACTTAGTGCTCTGTTAAGAACTGTAATGTACCTTTGTTAAGAGAAGTCAATGTATGGCCTGTATTCTATTCAGTGCATGATGCCTGACCCAGAAGTACTTAATGATTGATTGATTGATTCATCACATCTTAGATACTTACATCTTCTAAAGCCTGAAACACCTAGAGGCTGGTTTTAAAATAGAAATTCCTGGAGGGAAAAGTCACCATTACTGCAACTCTGTGGTCGTAATCAAACACTCAGAAGTAAAAGAGAGCTACACATATTTCATTTTTTATTTAGTTTATCTTCATTCTATTTCCTGCTGAGGTTTGGTTGTCAGTTACACACAAGCACTAATCTTTTTTTTTTTAAATGTCATGATTTGGAAGAGCCCCTGCCTAGCGTTTGTACTCTCTCTCTCATTCCCTCCCTGCCCCCCCGCCTCTCTCTCTCTCTCTCTCTGCCTTTTCCCATCATTACACTGCATTTATTCTCCTCACTGTTATTTCTGATGCTAGGAATGACCTATGTACAAAGGTCCCTGATAGAGAAATAATGATTACCCCATAGACCCTTCTCTAAAAATGCTAAAGTGGTCATGTCTTACCTGTAGGATTCGTGCCAAGATTTCTATAGCCTCTTGCATGTTATTTCCTTAGCTTTGTAAGGAATAAGTAAAACCAGCTAATTTATGTTTTTAACTTTAATACAAGAATCAAGGTCAGATACATAGAGAAGGGTAATTTTAATGATTATTATTTCCAGTCTTACCAATTTCTTCTTCAGTTTGCAATTTTCTTTATAAACCAGTATGACAGCTCTCTTGAAAACTAAAAAAGGGCAAAGAAAAAAAAAGGAATTAACCAAAGTGGAACAAAGCCTTTCAAAATAAATGTTATTTTATAAGATATCAAACTATGCCAGGATATGAAGCAAAAGATAGCATTTCCTTCTGTTCATATTTGAATTATGCAGAAGAACCTGCTTATTTAAAAGCTATTCTCTCAAATGGAACATGGCATTTACTTTGAGGAGGGGGGGAGGAGATGAGGACTCAGTGTTCACTGCAATAACTAAACACTGTCTACACTTGCTCTCTTGTCCCTGGGAGAACCATGCTGAGATTAAAATGGCAGGCTAATAAGAGAGCAGGTTTCTAAACAGCTTCAGGAGATCTGTTCTAATCACTTTTAGTGAGAACTACCAAGCTGAACGGCTTGAGGTGAAAGTGGTGTAGGGAGGGAAAAATGAGGACAAGATAATAAGTATGTAGATAAGACTCTGACACATTCTTTAAAAGAGCAAGGACCAGCATTACATCATTTACTAACTCCAACCACAGCAAGGCGATCTAGTCTAACCCCCACATCTCTGGTTGACTCATCTAGTGGTTTGCTGGAGATGGGGTCTCCATTCACCGTCAGCACTTTCTGCTCCAGAGTCTGTAATAAATACTAACCAAATACTGTAAGCTCAAGATCCTTTCTTGCTTTTCCTAGAGACAGAAAGGGATTCAACCAGGAAACTGTAGAATGGAGCAGGAGCTCTCCCATGGAAAGTTCGGTAACCTGTGTGGAAATTAAAAAAAAAAAACCCAACATACACAATTACCAGGCAGCCTCATTCCATCTTCTTTAGTATGACCAGTTGTACTTACATGCACACTACCATACTCACTGAAATGATTTAAGACTTAAGATTTATGCCATGAATATGAAGGAGTTTTAGCAAATATATGATGAATGACAAGATAGAGATAGAGATAGAGATAGAGACCAGGCCTGGGCTTTGATTGTGAGAGGGAAATTCCAGTTGAGGAGTCTTCCTCTATCAAAGCAAGTCACCACATCCTCTGCCACATAAAGTACTAGAATATTTAACTGATTTGAGAAATAATCTGCAAAAGTAGTTCCTTTTAGAATGATATATCACAAAGTATATCATCTATAAACCTAGGAGATGAGTCTTATGATACCTGTATATCATCACTATTAAGACTGCAGTGTCCATGGGTTAGTCTTTAACACATGGTCTAAGATAGTGTGTATCTATCTCCTCTAATTCATAAACCTCTGGAGGCCTATTAACAAAAATTAGAGACCAGAAACTGACAGAATTAGGACATTAGTGTTTTTAAAACTCCTACTGGCTTCCAAATAGCCTCTCTCTCCTTAGACCTCTCTCCATAACACCCCTCTCCAAAGATTATAAGCAGAGGTATATAAAAACAGCTAGGTATCACCCAGAAAAGAACCCAGAAATGAAATCTAAAATCTCAGCATTGAAAGGAGCCCAAGAAGTCATCTCATCTAACTTCCTGCTCAGAGCACCAATTCCTCCAGGGATGAAAATTCACTACTTACTAAGTCAGCCTCTTTCATTCCTAGTTCTATTCTCACCTTTGGACTATTTATTCTTTTTTATCCCAAGCAAAAATCCACTTAAACTGCCATCCTTTGATCCCACTTCTCTCTCTTTCAATTTTAGAATAGGTAGGGACTATTTCACAATTTAAACTAAGGATTGTTATCTTCATTAGTTATTCTAACCTTAAAAATAAGCAGGTACCACCTACCCTGCTTAAAAATTTAAGCCACTTAGATGGAGGTCAAGGAAACATTTAAGTGATAAACTGATGTTTTTATGTTTCTTTAAAAATCACCTCCCCAATTCTCTCTGGAAGCTTACCATAATCTTTCTAGTCTGTCTTTCATCAATTTCTTATTTAATCTCTTTTTTCCCTCCCAGATTGATCTACTAAAAATGTACCTTTCATGATTTTTTAAAATTCATTCCCATAACTTAGAATGACCTTCTTCCTTCCCATATAAAACCCTTAACTCCAGTTCTATGAAACTTTTTCCAACTACCCCAGAAGTCCATACTGATTCCTCTTTACTTTAAAATCTTAAAAGCAACGGGCTCATCACTGAGATGAGATGACCAGGAGCCAACAATTCTTGATTGCCTTTCATGCACAAATGCAATACAGGAAAGAACTACAAAGCCTTACCTCCTTCTCTGTTCCACTCTGCTCTGCTACAAGCTGGTCAAAAACAGTGCCATAATCTTCATATATTTTCTGCATTTCATTGATATGACTTGCAACCTTTTCCATTGCCTTCAATGCTTCTGCAGTATTAAAAATGTTATATTCTTTTTTGTATATTATTACTGAATTGCCTTATGCTACATTTGCATTTTTAAAATCATTCATAGTCATAATGTGAAGAATATAGGACTAAAGGAATAAAGACTAATAATAGTCCAAACACAGCAGTATTAGTTAGTCTTACTTGGTAATAATACTCTGCAGTTTTTCAAATCATATATTTTCATTTTTAGCAACTTGTATATTATAATGAATTATAAAAATTAATTACTGATGCAGCTTCAGTGGTCTATAGTAATATAGTTTTAGACTACCATTCAGGAAAATGGAGGAATTGGCATTGCTTGACTCTGTACATTTGGCAAGGGGAAGGGGTTTCTTTTTGTTGTTGTTGTTGTTGTAGTACCTTTAACATTTGGGAAACAGGGGAGAGAAAATAAATGCTAGCTAATTGAAAAGTAAAATAAAATGGAAAAAATGAAAACCACTCAATCTTAAAGGTAGATTTCTGCCTAAACATTGGCAGTGATATCGGTGTATAGCACTAAGCAGCATGGATAAGTGGAAAGAATGCTGAACTGGGAAATCAGGATCTTCAAGCTCTAGTCCTTCCCCTGCCACTGGAATTGCTCTTTGACCTCTGGCAATCAGCTTCAGCTTCCATGTTTGTAAAATTAAAGACTCAATGAATAAAAGTCTTTATATGGAGCGTTAAAGTTTATACATCCAGAGGATGCTGCACTTCCCACCTTCTCACAGGCATTCCCAATTAGCTGGCAGACCTGCATTCTCAAGGCAGATCCACTGGACTAAAAGAGAACTTCTTGAAGACAAGAGGAAAAAAACCCAGGGTCTCTGGCTCATCTTTTAACCATACATGCACTCTAAAATTGAGCCCGCTTTTCCCTCTACTGTGAATGTGTTACTGACCTTTAGGGAATATGGCTCATATAACTGCCTTTTTAAAAGTCACTTAAGGCTAGCTGGCTAAATAATTCTCAATTGATAATCTTGAAGAGATGTGCATAAGTGAGGGATAAAGTTGATGGCATTAAATAATTATCCCTTATGCCTCAGGGTGACCCCTGGATCCCTGAGAAGATGCAGTCAAAGACTGGGGACCTCATCAGTGGGTTTAGAGGTCAGATAAGTGAGGGTCTATATGTGCTCCAGGGACTGATGCTGGGAAAAAGTCACAAAGCAGCAAAGAGGTACAACTTCAAAGTTAGTGCTCTTCACATGAAGTAGCCCTATTTAATTTAATTTTCTCACAAAAACTAAACAGATTATATCTCATGGAAAGATTAGGAGAAAAACCATTGTGCTAGATACTTCTCAGATGCTGTGGCCAGTACTGGAACATATTATTCATCTAGAAATGAGCTTGGATAACAACAAAAGTGTAATTTCAAAGGAAACCTTGATCAAAAGGTACCCAAAAGGACTCGATGGTTTTTTGCTGCTGAATGACTTACTGAATGACTTTTAAAAGTAGGATGAATTCAGACATTTTTGAATAATCTTCTTCAGTGATTTTCTTTATCTCCTCCAGCCAAAAGTATGACGATGAAAAGCAGGCTAGCCATCTCTTTGGCTTATTAACAGAGCACTCTCCTTTTTTTCAAAGGGAACTGCTTACATACTGTTTGTTTTAAATTGAGTTTTGCCAGTAGACCTCCACAAGATGGAGCCTCCCCCAGCATTTTGGATCAGCTGAATGTGAAAACAATACGACAAGGAAATCCTATCCATTCTTGGGCTGCATTCTGTTTCTATCATTGTGGGTTCAAGAAATTAGTTCCAAAATGTTACTAACATTTGAAAACTCATAACAGCGCCTATAAAACTGAACAGATGCTTTGGGATGGATAGCACTCTTTATCGTAAGTCCTTCAGAGTTCTCTTGGGAAGTCATTCACAGCTGATCACCCTAAGTGAATGCTTTTATCTTGTTTATAGTACATTTCCCATTGTATCACAAATAATTTTTTGGGGGGGGAAGAATACAGATACACAAATACACAAAGGAAGGGGGGGAAAACAGTCACATGTCTTCTTTTCCTTTGTAAGAGTGACTTTATTTGAGAAAATGGTCCCATTACCTGTTAGGTGGTAGTGTTCCTCACTCTCGTTGTCAGTCAAGGACACTAGCTCCTTTAGCAACAAAGGGTACTTCAGAACTCTTTGAACAGGCTTGATGAGGTATGACTCCAATGTGGAGGCATGCTGCTTTGTAGGGTTTCTGGCATCCAAGAACGCCTTAAATGCTTTGTCCGTTTTAGCTGTGAGTCATGAGACAAGAGAACAGACCCCTGTTTGTAGCTACAACTCCAGGTCATAATACTTTTTATTTACATACCTTTTATCATACTGTGTATCCATGTATGTCATATGTCACTCAATTAGACTAGAAGCAACTTTCCATGCTCATAATAATAAATGTTTCCTGAACTAAATTGATGAATGAATTTATGTTAACAGCCTCCTGATTCTAGTACTACTGTTATTTTTAATGTTTGATATAATTTTGTGTCTTCAAATTCATTAACTAGATATTTTATTCTATTATAGTCTCTGGTGAAACAAATAGTCAATACATAACTGTATCATAGTATCCAATCAGTAAAGGCTCAAAATCTGAATTATTGCCATGAAAGACATCTTAATAGGGATGCCACAAAAGTAAAAATTAATGAAGGAAAATCAAATTCAGCTTCATCAGATAGTTCATGCATGGAAAATTTGCCCATATACATATTAAATAAATAAAAAGTAGAAAAAAATATTTTCATCGAGAGATATTTTAATAAGTAAATAGGAAAAAATTTACTGGCACACAAAAGTTATTAACTAGACTAATTTATTCCAGAAGGAGTAGGAAAGGTGGGAAAATAAGGACCCACACATTCTTTTTGTATCTGCCCTGTTTCTTTCCATAAATGACCACCTAAAAAAGCACTATTATCTCCCCATAAAATATTGAGTAAATGAAAATATATTTGACCTTCGGAAAGGGAAGTCTTCATGAGAACTACAGTAGAACGAGTTCTGATGAAAGTGAGATTTTTCCAAACATTTCTGACAAGGAAATTTTAATTGTAATGTAAAACCAGCTGGTTCTGAGTCTTTTTTAAAAACCTTTAAAATATCTCTATAAGTTCTGACTTTAAACTGCTTATAAATGAGATTTGGGTTAACATGATTTCCTATCCTGAACATTTGAGTGAGAATTTAGATTAAGATACAGTCTAGGAAATAGAAATACAAAGAAAAAAGACCAGTATAAACATCATTGTACAACAGAAAATAATTATTTTTTAGTTATTAGCTGCTGCCTGATACCAATAATTGTCCTTTGAGTAGAAGCTAATTAGAAATTTTCTATTCAACATCCCTTTCAAGACCAAAGTCACAAGTAAATTAAGTCATAAATTAAGGTTTAACATGTGCCAGACACTGTGTTGAGTTGAGGACACAGACAAGTGAAACAACAGTCCTAACCTTCATGTGGTTTTATATTCTAACTGGGGAAAGACTCCACATAAAAAGGAGTTGAAAAGTTGACAGCAGGGGTTGGGAAGGATAAATTTGCAGAGCAAAAGATTAAGTCCATAAGGATATTACCTACTTCACTTGCTATCTCAGCTTGCTAACTGTAGACTTTTCATTTATCACATCAGTAAAAAAAAATTAGTACTTAGGAATATTGCCCAAAATTGCCACTTACCTCTCTCCAGAACTTTTTGTACTTTGATATGATTGGCACAGAATCCACTGTACAATTTGAAATGGTCTGCATAATAAAGAAAAGAACCTCCAAGGGAGAAGAGTAATTTCTGAGGGGAGGAAAAAAAATCAGAATATATTAAAGCACTTTTCTTTCCACAATAAGTTTAGGTTTGATTAGTAATATATAATAAAATATTTGCTCAGGATAGGGTCAGGCTAAAAGTATAGCTGCCATATTCAGAGAAATAAGTTACTTAAAGTAAATAACCAATATCTGTGTGTGTACACAATCATTTAGGCCAGTCCTGGTCTTGCTATCTCTGAGGCAGTTCAGTACTCATCAACACCTCCATGGGAAGAGCTACTTTTTATCCATTCTAATGAAGATTTCAGTATGACTTTAGTCATAACTAAAGAAAGGTTTTAATTATTCATAATAATGACTTTAAGGCTGAAAATCTTGTGAAATAGATAATATAGATATTTTACAGATGAGGAAATTAAGGCTCAGAAATCCCAAAGTTCGTTGCTCAGGCTCAAAGCAGATGAGTCAAAGTCTAGGGCTCCTACTGCCCGCTGCTCATGCATTTCTTCTTTAAGGCTTGCCATCTCCTTTATTATATCCAGCATTTCCTCTAATCTTCACAACAACCTTGTGCCGATGGTACTGATGTTATTCCCATTTAAATATGAGAAAACAGACACAGTGAATTGCTCAGTCCCTCAGGCTGGCAGTGTCTAAAGTGGCATACAAGTGGCCAATTTCTCCATCAATCCAGGAGGATGGCTTTTTCCTATCCCACTCCCCCAGTCCTGGCTCCTGATTAGTCTCACAGTTGTACCAGGATCCCAGCAAAACCCTTTCGAACTCCAATGCTTATAGCAGGTCCATGACTCTGGGAAGTCATTTGGCTTTTCTGTTCTTCCATTTCCTCAACTATATATTGAGGGCATTGCCAGGGATAAAGTCCAAAAAGAAACCTTTTCAGAAAACAAAATGCTTTTTTAAAAAAAATGTCTTTGAGGATTCTCTATAAGCATCTGTCTATTTTCCTTTAGAACAGCAAATTCAAAACACTCACTCTGAACTGGGAGGGAGTTTCAAGGATGTTAAAGTCAGAGGATGAAGAAATACCATCTTCCAGGGTTTCCAGAAACACCTTTTGAAACTCTAGCATTTCTGGCAAACTTCCAAAAAGAGACTCCATCTGCAAAGAGGTCAGAATTAGAACAGAGGACATAACATGAATGTTTAAATACCACACCACAGGTCTTTAGTGTTGGTTGAATTTTAGTGAAAGATTAATTGCTAACTTCTCCACTTCAGCAGAAGCAATTTCACTGCTATTAGAAACTCAAAATGAAGAAACTTGTTTTGCCAACTTACTGGGGGCACCGTAAATTAAAAGATTTGCTCAGGGACCCAGGGGCACTATGTGTTAAAATAAAGATTTGAATACATGTCTTGGTGACTCTGAAACTGACTTTCTGTTCATTACATCCCAGTAATTCTCCATAATCTTGATACTTTATGTTTCCAAAATCCACTATTGTCTTGTTTTAATTCAATTTGATCCAATAATAGTTAAGTGCCTACTATTTTACAAGACTTCATGCCAGATAATATATCATTTGGTAAAAAAAACTGATATAACCATATCCTGATATCCACAGAGGGAAACTTATTTTTTATAAATTATGAAGTAACATATGAATTATTAATACAAATGATAGTTTAATAAATACCACAAAGTATACCCTAATAGAGATGCTACCCAATGAATAGCTAAAAATCCAATCCTGAATTGAAAATACACTTTAAGAATATCTTCAATGAAGCAGTTTGTCCAGAAAAGTTTGATTAAACCAACATCTTACACCATGTACCACAATGATATTTGTCAAATCATATAAAAATTGGGAAGAAAATGGATGGTGGTATCTTTCCTAAGTAGCAGACAAGACAGCATAACTAAAGCAAGAAGGAAAAATAGGAGGCAGACAAGTCAACCCACACACTTAACTCTCCTCAGACCCTAATGGGGAATGCCCGAGTCTCTTGGGAACAGTGGTGCTCCCCCAAACCATCAGATCAACTTCTAGCCTAGCCCCTTCAGCTATCATTGAGGGGGGAAATCATTGTGAAGAAATGCCCCACCTTCTTCATCACCATAAGCAACAACTGCCATTAACAGACAGAGAGTCACAGGAGTTGAGGGAATAACAGTCATTTCTTGTGTGGAAAAGGGGCCGTCGACCCCTCACCAGCTGCCCCTAAACCACCAACTACTCTAAATGGGGAAGGCAAGGTGGCTTAACTGAAGCAGCGAGGCACCCTGAAGGGGGAAGCATATACCAAGCAAGTCCAACCAGCACCACCACCAGAGCCTACTGGGAAGCAGCCCAGGACCCCAAACCTAAGAACTATGACAAGAGCAATGCTTGAAGGCCAGTGCCCTCAGCCATCATCCTGAGAATATCATTCCCTCTGAAGATACAGCCTAACAACTGCTCCTACAGGCACTAGAGCCATGACTCTCAAGATCCAGAGTCTTCTTGACACCAAAGTCCTTGGCATTGTCAAATGGCTCAACCTCAGAAACAATGATTTTATCAGTGGAAATGGAATTCAAGAAGCAGCAATGCCATTATGCTAGGGATGGGGGGGGCGGTTTCCATTTGAGCTGAATCTTTTCATACCTGTGTTAGATGCCAACTATCAACCAATATACACACACACACACACACACACACACATATACATATATATATATATATATATATGTTAAGGACCTACAATATGACAGACACTGCTACGTAATGGGGATACAAAAAGAGGGAAAAGACAGTCCCTGCCCTCAAGGAGCTCACAATCTTATAATGGGGGAAATAAGCAAACAAATACATACAAATATACAAATATATATACAAATCAAGCAATATGCAGAATAAATAGAAAATACTGAACAGAGGGAAGGCAGAAGAATTAAGAGGGGATAGGGAAATCTTGAACACCTTTAGAGCAAATACTATCTTTTCTATTTGTCAATCAATGCTTTGAATATAAGAAGTGCTTGTTAAACCCTTTATTCATTCATTCATTCAACTCTGGCTGGGAATAAAATTCTTAAAGTGTGAGAAGTAATGATTCTGTTTACATGAAATTTAAAAGCTTTTAGATTACTGAAATCAAGTTAGCTACAAAGATGCTACCTGGAAAAAATATTTGCACCGAATATCTCTGATAAGAATCTAATGTACCAAATTAACACACATGAGACCAAGCTTCTGTTGAGATTCCCAACTTCAAAATATGATAAGTAGCACCTCTGAGAAGTAACTGCCTGGGATCGAATTTAATAAAAAGTCAGGGGGTGATGACTTTGTAGTGGTCCCCTAGATAAACAATAGAAGGATTTCTCACCTCATCTTGGGTAAGAAATGTCTCGTTCTGAAGTGGTTCTAGGTATAATTCAAAAAGGCAGGTCAGATCCTGAAAGACAGAAAAATAAAATCCACAAAAATATACCACAAAAATAAACCAGAAAATAAAGTGAATTATCAGGCTACTCCCACAGTTCCCACAGGATCCTCTTTCAGCTTCATTTTAGAGTACTCTCACTAGGAAATTTAGGCTTGTAGGATTTTATATTTCTTGACATTAAATTCAGTTGTTACTTCTACATAGTTAAAAAAATATACTCAACTGTCTGTACTCCAATTCTTGACTGGATTCCTTAGATCTGTTGTTGACATAAATATGATGTCTTATCCACACCAGTTAAACAAAGCTTTGGAAAAGTAGCTTCCAAATGAGTGAGCACATTCTTAACCTGCCCACCTAGACAAGAGTCTACCAGGATTTCTCAACCCAGAGATCCATAAATTTGTTTGTTGTTACTGGTTTTAAAATATTTTGATAACAGTATTTTAATATAAATGGTTTCTTTTGTAATCCTATTACAAAGCAGCTAGGTAATCCAATAGAAAGAGTATTAGTCCTGATGTAAGGAAGAGGAGTTCAAATCCAAGCTCAGCCATTTACTAGCTATATGACCCTAACCTCCATCTGCTTCATTTTCCTTAACTGTAAAATGAAGATAATAATAACCCTCCAACTCAGGTTCATTTTAAGGATCAAAATGGGGATCTGTAAAGCATTTAAGATCATGCTTGGTACATAGAGAAGCTTAATAAAAAAGTTTTTTCCTCCTTTATATTTCCTTCCTACATCCCTAAGCATTTTGTTTTCTACATTTAAAAATACTATTCTGAGAAGGGATCCTCCTGCCAAATGGGATCATGAAACAAAATAGGTTAAGACTCATTGGTCTAAATGAACTACCATTATTTTCTTCAAGAGCCCAGCATGGCTTCACGCCTCCCTCTGCATTGGTGAGAGTTGATTGAAACAACAGAGGGGGTAGAAAAGTAGAAAGAATGCAAAGCTGGAATGGCAACGGTGGAAAAATATGGAAGTGGCTTTTGTGATGGTTTTATCATAAAGAATATGATCCACCCACGACAGAGCTGGTGGTGTTGAAACACAGAGTGAAACACATTTTTTTAAATTTTTATTTTTATTTTTATTTTTTCTCTTTTCTTTATTGCTCATGAGGTTCTATATTTTTGGGGGGAGGGGTATTATGTTTACTCTTAAACAAGAATATTTTAGTAATGTATAAAAAATCATTTGTACAAAAATAAAAAATAAATAAATTATATATATAAAGTAAAAAGAATATTGGTAGAAACTATTATATGTAATTGGAAAACAAAGTATTTATATAATGAGAAAAAAAAGGAATGGGAAGCTGGCAAATTTGGTTAACTATGTAACTTTAAAAAGGATTATAAATGTCCCAAACCCAGGAGACATCCATATCCAAATACAAGTAAAATCTCTGGAGTCAAGGGGAAAAACTTTTTTGGATTATCTACCATTTAAAACCTCATACAAGTGGCCTAACAGCACAGATTACATAAGAGAACTTTATAAGGACTCTTGTTTTAACTAAAAGGGAAGCAAGATCCTAACAATTCAATGTTATAATGAATATTTTGTTTCTTATTAATTTTATTTTATTTACAAATAGAGCATATCTACCCTCTGGGAATCCAGCTAGACAAAGATGGTAAGGCTCATAAATCCATCAATCTCGGATTAGCCACATTAGACATATCAACACACACGCTCTCTCTCTCTTTCTCTCTATCTCTCTCTCTCTCACACACACACACACACACACACACACACACACACACAAACACATTGTGTATATATGTGTGCGGTACTACCTGCCTCAACTACTTCCTAGCATTATCAAAGGGAATCAAATTAGATGCTATATCTAAAGTGTTTTATAACCATACAATCTGATAGCTAGCATTTATTTGATACTTTAAAGTTTGCAAAGCACTTTCTATGTGTTACCACAGTGGATTCTTACAACACCATGAGAAGTAGGTACCATTAATTATCCTCAATTTTTAAGTGAGAAAAGTGAAGTTGTAAGAGTTTAATTCACTTGCTCAGGATCACACAACTGGTAAATGGCTGTGGCTAGATTTGAATTCAGATTCAAGGGTAATTTTAAAATATTACAGAGGGAATTAAATAAGGGCTAGACTTATGATTTCATTAACACAATTTAAAATCTTATTTTGGTATTCATTGTTAAATGTTTCACCAGAAACACTGAAATCCATATAAATAACTGAGTTAAATGGATTTTAATTCATGTTGCACCATACTATTTCTGTCTTTCCCTCCACTTCCCCCATAGGATTCTTTTTCCCTTTCATTCTCATTCACTTTCCTTCATATGACTGGCTGTATTTCATTTTTCTAAATCACTCCTTTCCATGCCTACCTCTTAAAGGAGATGAAATGTATTCTAGAATAAGACGCTCTGAAGAAAGGTGATGCCACAAAGTCGTGGGGTCAGGATTCTGACAAGGGCACAAGTGCACAAAATCATAAGGAGCAAACTGGGACCCAGCAACAACTAAATCTCCTATATATCAGTACAGAAAAAGACACTAAAAAACATGGTGGGGAGGAGGTGCAAATCACAGGGGCACCAGGTTGTTTGGTATTTTGGCAGAAAGAGGGAAGGGGCCTTTTCACAAGTGGTATTTCTCAGGAAGAGTAATTAAGATTCACCATGCAGGACTGGGGCACTTGGGACCCTGAGAAAAAAGAATGGTAGAATGTCATACAGATAGAGAGGAAGATGGCTCTTTCTGTTGGCCTCCCCTGCTGTGGGGCATCACACTTCGGGACAGACACAGGATGGCTCCTGTGCTGTTTTAGGAAAATGATTAGCCCAAGCTTCATCTTTCTATCTCCCTTAGGACCAGCACAACATGCCAGCTGTTTAATGACTGCTTAAATGTGTTGAAGTATAGACAGTAGAACACCAATGCCGCCTAACAGTCAAAAGGATTAGGAGGAGCCTTAGAATTTATTTTCAGATTTGCTATGCACTGAGAGGGACTTGAGTAATTTTTACACAAACTCTGTAAAATGTGAGCCCCGTAGCCCTACTTATAGAATCAGTTGTATTAATCTTCAGAGATCACTAGGTTCAATTACACTCAAAGCCAAGAATTTACCTCTGCCACATCCCAGACAAGTGGACATCCTACCTATACCTAGAGTAGATGTCTAGTCTATCTAGTTCTGAACTCATTTCACTTTTGGACAGCTCTGATTATTGGGAAATAGTCTTGAGTCAAAATTTATCTCCTTTACCTATTTTGTTCTAAGGTCAAGTAGAATATGCTTTCCAATATGACAAACAACCTTTCAATTATTTAAAGATGGATACCTAATTTTTTTTCCAGATTGTCTTCTCCATTCCTTTCATTATTATTTCAATGACTTGTTTTAGAGTATACTGTTCACAACCTGTTTGCTCTATTTTAGTCACTTGTCAAAGACCTTAATATAGCATCCCAAAATACACCAAAAATTCTGGATGTGGTCTGACTAGAGACAAACACTATAGCTTCTCTCAGTGTGGACAGTATCTTTCTGTTAATGTAGTCTAAAATTTCATTAGCTTTTTGTTATTCCCCTCAACTTCCATTATGCTGCTGATTCATGTTGACCTTAACAGTCCTATAAAACTAAAAGACTCTTATACCTAACTCATTAGCACCTGATAGTTTGGAGCTACTTGGATGAAAAATAGAAGCAGCCAATAGATAGAGGTTGTTTACTGGGAAAACAAGCTTGTATTTCCCAGAGTGCTAAATAATTGCTCACTCTATCTCTCCACTATCCACCTGATCTACAAGGTAATAATATGATGGAAAATGGAATTCTAGGTCAATTAGTTTTACTGCAAGAAAGACAAATAGTCATTCAGGCACTGTTTCCCCGGAGACCCAAGAACAGCTATGGAATCACTCCCCTGGGCTACATGTCAATCATTTCTTTGGACCAAGACCAGGATGCAGAGCCAATAAAAGCTGACACTAAGAGAAGATGCAATTTCAAGTTGTTGTTTTGGGAGGTAAGGAGGGGAAAAAAGGAGGAGAATGATGGCAAAGTGGTAAGGACCAGTTAACTAACAAAGTGTGAGAGTGTCTAAGTGGAAAAGAACCCTAGAGATCACCAAGCTCAACCTTCTTGATTTACAAATGAGGCAACTGGGGACCAAAGAGGGTTATAACTAATCCTCTTTTAGTTTACTCCGCTGCACAGCCTCCAACAGTCTGAAAATGGAAAGCCCTAAAAATAGTGACTCAGGAATCAATGTCCCCAGGCGGTGGTCTTTTCAGAATTTTCCTCAAATGAGGACCTCTCTTGAGACTTCTCAGATGCTTTGTACATGATTATAACCTTCTAGAATTTGATTTAGCATTTAACCTGTTCCCTTTTGGGTATAAAATTATATTATATTATCTGTACCCAAATTGTGGGTCATCTCTATAGGTTCTGTAAAGTTGCAACTTGAACTCTGGAGTCTGGATTCTTTTTGAGCTATTTGAAGTTTTGGTAAAGATACCAGAGTTAAGTAACTTGCCAAGGTTTACAGCTAACGAGTATCTGAGACTGGATTTGAACTCAACTAGATATGTCTTCCTAATTCCAAGCACAATGCCCCTAGCTGTGCCTCTAGATTGTATGCTTCTTGAAGACATGAACTGTTTCCTTTTTATATTTTATTTAGTACTATAGATGACTTCATAAATGCTGGTGAAATCAAACTGAAGTGAATTTAAATGAACAGTATCAGTAGATTTCTTCGTATAAAAGTTTGCTAAAAGCTCATCACCAGGTAAGTCTTACTAAATCAACACTGGTGTTTCCTTTGCTGCTTACTGACTGCAAAAGACAGTCTAGTATATCTATTTCCATTATTTTAAAAAATTTCTTTATTGCCTTGGAAACCAAGAGAGACAGGAATTTAACTCCCCCCCCAATAGTTATAGCTGATTTTCATCTATGATCTTTCCCTTTTCTTAATTTCCCATAGTGTCAAGCAAGGGGCATCTATTTATTGATATTTTGTAGATACCCCTACCAAATCACAAGCCTCACAAGCACACAAGCCCATGTCACCAGTTTATTTTCCGCTACCTTGACATAGGACTTCTCTGTATCCATGAGTTCCTGGATAACTTTCCTCAGTCGATCTGCATCAGAGAGGTGCCTAGCCAGTGGCCTTGGGGGTGGCTCCTGGGCCTCCTTGGGTCCTTCCATGCTGTCAGATATGGGCTGGGCCTCGTTAAAGCTCCTACACAGCACAGCAATTTGTTCAGCACTCTGAGGAATAATGAGAAAACAGAAAAAAAATGAAAGCTACTGGTCCTTGTTATAACCTCTAACTCACATAAAATAAGAATGTTCAGTTTGCCAGAAGATTCCTTCACAAGAAAAAAAAAATTACCTGATTTGAGAGTTTACTTTTCTGCAATGCTTCAAGACTTATCAAACATTTTCTTCAACTTGGCACTGAGGGTTAAGTTATAAAAGCATTATTATCCTTATTCTGAAACGGACTCAGAGGTCAAGCACAACTAGCCAGTGGAAAAGATAGGATTTGCAGATCTGACCATCACTGATGTCAAATGACAACATCACCTCCATCACCACATAATATGGACATTATGGCTTTCCTTAATGGCCCAAAGTTATTTTATCTTAGCATTAAAATTACAGAAAGCAGATATAGGTTGGGGTGGAAGGTGGGTAGTAGGGAATGTATACTCTAATTTGCCATAAAACATTTCCTTGAGAACAAGTATTTATATAGATCCACAAAAAGATAACTGAAAAGATATGCCTATATCCAGAAGAAATCATGAAAAATGGGAAAAATCCTACATGTTCCAAAATATTCGTAGTAGCTTTTTTTGTAGTGTCAAAGAATTGGAAATTGAGGGGATGCCCATCAAATGGGGATAAACAAGTTATGGTACATAAATACAGTGTAACACTATTATTCTATAAGAAACCATAAATGGTTGGACACTAGAGGTATGGAATGAGTTATAGGATCTGATGCTGAGCAAAGGGAGCAGAACCAAGAGAACAATGTACACATTAACAACAACATTGTGAGTTGATGAAGGATGCAGCAGCTCTTAGCAGTTCAGAAAGCCGGGATAACCCTATTATATCGGCTATGGACAACGCGATCCCCATCCAGAGGACAAAAAACAAAACAAAAAAATGCTTCAGAATCAGATGAACACTACATGCACTTTTTAAAAAAAATCTCTATTTCTTTATCTTAATCCTAATTCCTCATACTGAAAAATGACTAATCTGCAAACATGTTTAACACAAATGTGTATGTGTAGTATTAACCTGACTGCTCACTGCTGAGAGAAGGGGGGTGGGGTGGAGAAGCAGGGTGGAACGAAAGTTTGTAACTTAAAAATAAATATATGCAAATGGATGAATGTTGAAAAACCTTCATAACATGTATTTAAATATTTAAAAATAGAAAAAAATAAAAGATAAAGAAACAAATCTTGTATTTCACCTATGTCCAAATGCAAGAAAGAAAAAAGTGAGATCACTCTGCACATATTCTATTTGTGATTTAATGAAGGCTAACACCTAATAGACCTCCCAGGTTCATAGCCTCAGCATTCACCTTGACTCCTCATTCTCCCTCTCCCTTACTCTACACGTCTAGGCAATCGACTCATCTCACCATAGCTCCACCATGACTCTTACAGCTGATTACTTCTCTCCCACCTTAGTTCAGGCCCTCATCAGTATTAGCCTATCACCTAAATTATTGCCATCAGCTTTTTAATTGGCCTCCCGGCCTCAAGTCTATCATCACTGCCAAAATAATTTTCCATCTGGAGATCTGATGTCAAGTGACTCCTACTCAGTCAATTCCAATAGTTTCCTATAGCCTCTAGGGTGATAGAGATAAGAGATAAAGATAGAGCTATAGATATGTGCATACAGATCCATGCATATATACACAATATATTTTCTATGCACATATATAGATATTCCTCTTTGAAATAGCTATCCCATATGCTTAGATTGAATTCTTTCCTTACCTCTACCTCCTAGAGAGCCTCTCTATTCTTTCAAATGAAATTCAAACATCATCCTTCTACATTAAGCCTTTTTCAATCCCAAATGCTAGTGCCTTTCCTCAATACTCATACACAACCTTGTATTTAGCTCCTCTATATATTTGCATTCACTTTATATGCATGCTATTCGGTTTATATATTTGTCATTTCTCCATTAAAAAGGAAGCTCCGGGCGGCTAGGTGGCATAGTGGATAAAGCACCGGCCCTGGAGTCAGGAGTACCTGGGTTCAAATCTGATCTCAGACACTTAATAATTACCTAGCTGTGTGGCCTTGGGCAAGCCACTTAACTCCATTTGCCTTGCAAAAACCTAAAAAAAAAAAGGAAGCTCCCTGTTTGTAGAAATTGTTTTGCACCTACACTTGCATCTCCAAGGTTTAGCATAAAGTTTGACAGGTAGAAAACACCTGATAAAGGCTTATTGATTGTTCAAGGTGTTCTATTCTGTTATGGCAAAGGTAAACGGACCTTGAGTCTAAAATCTACCATGAGACAAGAGCCTAGAAATTTTGGGGTCAATGCGGGCTGACCTCAGGCTATTAGGATCCTCTTGGCTTCCTAAGTTTGAAACCTACTCTTCCCTCAAATTCCTGGTATTATCTGCAGCCTTTTTAATTAGGTGTCGAGGGGCAGTCCCACCAAGGCCCAAAGAGGAGTTTTGGAGCTCACTGAACTTTCCTTTTAAATTCAGATTTTAGCACAATGTGATGAGTTCTCCTGAGATTACAGCCAATTCATTTGCATCTCCCTGTCTCTTTGGCTGAGAACTTTCAAAGCTAGAATATCAGAGCATAAAAGTGTTTGGTTCAGCGCAGACTAAATTTTACTGCTTCAAACTTCTGTTTCTTATATATCACTCCTTTTTTAACTTCTTTCCTACCTTTAAAGCAAAATTTGCAATATTTCTTCATTTCTCCATCAACCTGACTAACCCTAAACCTTTGGTTTTTATATCACCTCATTTCCCAGTATGTTTCTCCTCCCTTCTACCATCCCCAAAATCCATCCCCCTTAAGAGAAAAAAATAAACAATTCATCAAAAAAATTAAAACATCCATCAAGTCAGACAGTACTGTTGTTTTTCTCATTCCTAGTTCTTTACTTCTGTAAAATTAAAGCGTATTTTCATCTCTTCTTTGGAATTAAGAATTATTGTTATAATAATAATATAGTACTCAGGTTTTAGGTTATTTTCCTTTCCTTTTCCATTATTATATTCAACCATTCTTTCTTAAAGTAAAGGCAAAATCTCAGCTTTGATTATCTTCCTTTGATTGTACTTTTTTAGACAAAACATTTTGTTTGCTGACTCTGCAAAACGGAAAGGAAAAAAAACAGTTGTGAAGGACGTTGATTGACCTTAGGATTTAAGGGTTTCCCACATAAACATCAACAGACAAAGGTAAAACATCTTCAAAGAAAAGCATCATAAGACTGCCATACATTGCCTCCTGAGGACACTGTCTCTCTGGCTGCAGTTTCTTTCATGTAAAATTCTTAATATCAACCCTTCAAATCAGTAAACAGTTATTAATCATTTGTCATTTACCTAGTACTGGGCTTAGTACCGGGTGGGTAAAACAGAGTGAAATAGTCCCTGATCTCAAAGACCTTAAAATCTAATAAAGGAGATACACAGTATATTAAAAATAATTTGAATACAATAAAAGCCAAGCACAAGATCAGGGAAAGATGTAAAAGTACTAATTGGTATGTTGAGGATGAAAACAGTACTTTGAACTAAATAGATTGACGAATTCAAAATGGAGTTATAGCATGAGCAATAATTTTGAGGCAATAATATGTGTGTATGTTATATATATATGAAACAGCAAAAATAATTTTCCAACTGCAAGAGAACAGCTAAGTTGAGCTGTATTCTTCAAAAATACACAAAGCCCAAATCTAGAATTTGATTCAGCAAGTATCTGTTAAGCATCTATTATGTGTTGTGGGTGGCTAGGCGGCACAGCTAGACCTGGAGGCAGGAAGACGTGATCCTGGCCAAGTCATTTCACCCTGTTGCCCATTTCCTCATTTATAAATTAACTGAAGAAGAAAACCACTCCAGTATCTTTGCCAAGAAAACCCCAAATGGGAACATAAAGAGTCAGACATGATGGAAATGACTGAACAACAACAACAAATATATTAGATTCTGGGGAAAGAAAAATAGTCGAGATCATCGAAGTAATTGTATTCTATTATGAAGGACTTATATACACAAATACACTCACATACATGCACCCCACATTTCATTCTTCATCTCCATTACTCTACCTAGTTTGTCCCCTATGTAGGAAATTCTCCCTTCTCCTCTGTTCTTGGTATTCCTGGCTCTGCTCAAGGCCTTACTCAAGGGCTGAGTTGTATGTGAGGCCACTTCTAATTCTATAATTGCTACAGTTTTCCATCCCCACTTCCTGAAATAATTTTGCATATATTTATATACATATACATATATGTGTGTGTTGTTTATATGAGATAAGTGTACATGAGAGTATGTGTGTGTGTTGAGTGTGAGTCTGAGTGTGTGTTATATGATAGAAGTGTACGTGAGAGTATGTGTGAGCATGAGTCTGAATGTGTGTTCTGTTTGTATGAGAAGTGTGTGAGTGTGTGTGTGAGCATGAGTCTGAGTGTGTGTTCTGTTTGTATGAGAAGTGTGCATGAGTGTGAGACTGTGAGCATAAGTGTCTGTGTGTGCGTTGTTTGTATGAAAGAAGTGTGCATGTGTGTGAGAGCTTGAGTCTGAGTGTATGTGTTGTTTGCATGAGAAGTGTGATTGAGTGTGTGAGTGTGAGCATGTGTTCTGTTTGTATGAGAGAAGTGTGCATGAGAGTGTGAGTGTGTGTTCTGTTTGTATGGGAATGCATGAGTGTGAGTCTGAGAGTGCTTTCTGTGTCTGTATGAAAGAAGAGTGTGTGTGAGTCTGTGTATAGTGAGAAAGAAGTCTAGAAATGAAATACCTGTAACTGCAGGAATGTCACCTCCAATCTTAAAATGCTCATCCTTTAAAAATGTTTGAACATTCATTTTGGTTACGGCATCAATCAAAGCTTCAACTAAAGAAATCCAACATAATATATGCTTCAATTTCAGCAAAGTCATAAAGTAACAATGTTTTTACTTGGCATTTTTTTTCTCTTTTTTTTGATGGTACATTTTTTAAAAAAGTTTTCTGAAGTGTTTCATGCCTAGCCATTTGTAGTCACTGGTCCTCTTCAAAAACAAAGGATAAACAATAGCAGTATGGCAATGGGAAAAACTGCATCACAAATTTATAGAAGACAGCTTTACATGCAATCCTGAAAAATGACAGATTCAGGGCTGTAGAATCTATATTAAGTATTACATATACTGCATAAAATAGGATCTGACAAAATGCACCATAAGTTAAATGGCATCTGGTTAGATTACAGTTTTGCCACGCTGGATGTCAAAAATCACACCTAACAATACAGTGTTAAAATAGCGAGGTTTTAAAAATAAAACATCTTGCTATTTTGCAAAAGTGGATTTTCATTTTAAGATCCTTTTGGGCTAGGTTAATTTACAGAATGATACTAGCAAAGACTCTTTCCCCCATAGAAAATGTCTTAGGGTACCCCCAAGTCAGACATCAGATAAAACTTCACAAAACCTTGGTTGGTTTAGGATCCAGAAAAAAAGTGTGAGGATTTCATATTGTGTTAGGAAAATGTGGAGCAGGAAAAGAAAAACACCCTAAGATGGTTTGTCATCTGGAATACATTAAAAAGGATCAATTCTTAGTGAATTCAAGATAATATATAACTGAAAAGTTTAAAGACAAATTTAGGTGCATCCTGGGTAAAATGTTTAAAGGTAATTTAGGGAAGAGTGTGTGGTAAAATTATGGATGACCTTGGAAAAAAATCACAATCCTTCTGAGCCTCGGTTACCTCATATATAAAGTGAGTTGTTTTACCTAGAGGAATTCTAAGGTCTCTTTCAGCTCTAAATCCTAAGATTTTATGACCTTGAAGTGATTAGAATACATGATTAGAAAAGAAAGTAAAAATGCTTTCCATCAAAACAGTGTAGTTATTTAGTTATTTAGTCCCAGTTTTTACATTAATGAACTGTAGTGTTTTAGGCAAGTCACTTAATGTCCCAAGGTCTCAGTTTTTTCATCTGTAAAATGGATTAACACTTGACCTATCCTCTTCATAAGTTGCTCCATAAAGATCAAATGAAATTCAAATGTGGAAAGTTTCTGATGTGCTTGCCCCAAAAGGCTTCAGATTACTAAGAGCTAAAAGAGCTATTAGAACTCTGGAGACATTTGTAGGGACCCATCTCGGCTTCTTGGAAGCAGTTCAGGGATAATTGAAGCCAGGATACCCCTTCTCCTGCCCAGAATTAAGATGGCAAAGGGAAAGGGAAGCAGATCCAGGGTCAGGAGACACTTGGGAGAAAACAGGCTCTGAGGCTTACCACAAGTGCACATCACCTTACTCAAGGTTCATCAACAAAATGGAGATAATTCTAGCAAAATTCTCCCTCATAAGGATGGTGCAGTGTGATATTCCTGAAGGGTGATATTATCAAAACTCCCCTGGTGCCAATGGGTACAGGAGATGAAACGATTTTGATTAGCCGAGATAGAACAACAGACCACAGCTCCGTCACCCAGCCAGCCCTCATTGTGACCCTCCTATCCATTAGGACAGGGTGGCAGAGGATAGCTAAGCTGAAGGAAAGCCCACAGCAAAGGGCTTGTCCAGTCCCAAGGTACCCATCCTCAATTCACCACACCTCAATAGAAACCTACAAAACTAGGGGTTTTTGTTCCTTTAGGCAGTCTGCTTACCTATGGTGTGGGGGGGCTTCCTCACTGGCTAACTCAATATACCCTTTTTGGTTTTAAATTTATGGTATTCAGTTCAGGTTGCAGTTCAGGGAGTTTGATGTGGTTCTGGTTTGTTGTGGCAGACATAATTGTGCCAACGCCATCCAAGCCTTTTGTGTACAGAGTAAGAGTGCAATATGTTCATTTTTCATAAGTCATTGGGTGTTAATGCTTCCATGACTATTTGAAAAGCTTATGACTGTCTTATACTTATCTTCTCTTTAAAGCAAAAGCCAGTGTTCAGGAATTAAGTTCCAGGCGTACACAGGTAACTTAAATGATCTAATTATGTGTGTGCGCATAATGAAGGACACTACACTCTTCAAGTACTTGTTTCAATTACATGCTTTTCTATGTAATGGTTAGCATTAAAAAATTTTCTAAGAGAGTTCAAAACAAACATATATATACATATATATATATATATATATATATATAAACAATCTAGCCTTTTAAATAAAGTCCTTTTTGAAAAATAGGTATATTGGCAAAAGTTAACATTTTAAAAAATTATTCTAAGGTAAATCCTCATTAATAGTAACAAGATCCTATTTCTAGTAGAATCTCATACTTAGCTCTAACTGGTAACTTGCTTCTTTAAAAATTTGGTAAATAGGGGCGGCTAGGTGGCGCAGTGGTGGGGGGTGGTTAGGTGGCACAGTGGATAAAGCACCGGCCCTGGAGTCAGGAGTACCTGGGTTCAAATATGGTCTCAAACACTTAATAATTTACCTAGCTGTGTGGCCTTGGGCAAGCTACTTAACCCCATTTGCCTTGCAAAAAAATCTAAAAAGAAAAGAAATCTGGTAAATACAAAATTCAGTGTTCTTCTATTGTAGCTATAAATGCAGGGAGCCCAAAGTAATTTCTCAACAAAACTGAAAGTCCCTTCTCTCAGTTCTCTGCTCAAGTTGGAGAAGGTTGCTCTCTCTTTAATGAACCACACTGAATTTACTAATGTGACTTTTCCTAACCTTGAAAATGTGCAATTACTTTTCAATCTGAAAATTATCATGCTAGCCTCTTTTTAGAATAATAAAGAACGCCTCTTTATGAAATAATGGGTTTTTATTTGTTTTGATCATATTCAAGAAATAATCTGGAGTTTTTTATATTCTCTAATTTTTAAAACTCAAAATTAATTGAAATCAGAGAATATTATATAATAAATGAAGCCATTTAATTACTATCACCGAGATTTTTGTGGTTGCTTTGTGAAACATAATAGCTTTACAGGAGTTCATCTTTACCTTGATATTGAACTTAATTGACATTTGTTAGCTATATTTTTGTATATGGTATTGCTATCCATTTAGAAATATCAAGTACTATACATTCTCTTCTACTATAAGGAATCCTAATTCTGTTTCAGACTTAGAAAATATTTACAACCAAAATAATACCTAGCTGAAAATGTTTAGAAAATATTATAGTCATGTTTCTAGAAAAAAATTTAGTACTGTTGTCTTTAAGCATAGCTCAACTCTAGAAAAACAATAACAAAAGATGGCCGGCCAATCTAGGCAATAAAACGTGACTCTGATCTATGTATATTTATGTTTCAAAGCCAACTACTCAATTAAATTTGGATTATCTATTGGTTGTATTTTCTACACTTCATTTACAATATACTTAAGATGGCTCTTTTTGTATAGGAAACATAAGGACTCTGCATCACCAAATAAATAATTTGATGATGATGCTTGCCCTTTCATTCTCGAAGAAGACCATGACATCAAGGAGGTGATGCTATGACAAGCACATGAATTGGATTTGAATGATGAGGGGGCAGGGGGGAGGGTCACTGTGCTAAGTCACCAGCCTCACCTTCTCCTCTAGTGGCCAGATATGAATTAGGGCAACTGGAGATGGTCCTGGATGCCAGGCAATCAGGATTAAGTGACTTGCCCTAGGTCAAACAGCTAGTAAATTCTGAGTTCAAACACCTATTCTTCTCACTCCAAAGCCAATATTCTATCCACTGTGCCCGGTGACTTCCCAGAAACAATTCCAGCCCCAAAACCAATGCCTAACTAACAATGCAACATCTGGAGGAAAACAAAAAGACTGTTAATTGTATTCCAAGAAATTAATTATTTAGAAAAAGAATATATCTTCTAAATATCCCTTACAAAAAAATATCAGGTTATCTAAAGATTGCATAATATCCTTTTCCCCAACTACAACATAATCTAGACTATTCTAAGTTTATTTTGAACAAAGAAGTTTGAATTTGTTATCATGTCTTGTTATGGAAAGGAAAAATCTTGAAGTCCAACAAAGAATTTAAATAAGCTTCCCTGAAAGGGTTAATTAAAACAAAGACCCAGTACTGGGTTTTTTTTGTGTGTGTGTGGATATAATTAAAGTCATTCTGCTCCAAGAGCATCACACAACCAAGGTTTTCAGAGTTTTTACCCCTTTTTCTTTTTACATTTTCTTCTTAAATTACTTTTAATTTTAAATCACCTTTATTTTCATATATATATATATATATATATATATATATATCCCTTCCCCTTCTCCTCAAATACCTCCCCACCAAAGAGTATTCCCTTAAAATAAAGTATGAGGAAGGGAAAAAAATTAAGCAAAACTAACCAACATATCAACCGAGTCTGCCAGCAGATGCAAAGTTTCATACCCAGTCTCCTAATTCTTCAAAAAAAAAAAAAAAGACCTAGTTCATCTTCAGGGATAGCCTTAATGGACTTCCTCCACTGGTCAGATATGAATCAGGATGACTAGGAATGGCCCTGGATGCAAGGCAATCAGGGTTAAGTGATAAGTTTTCTCAACTCTAGCATGTCTCAACTCTAGAAAAACAACAAAAACAAGAGATGGTCAATCTAGCCAATAAAAAGTGAGTGCCTCTGATCTATGTACATTTCTATGTTTCAAAGCCACGGTTCACTCCTGAAGTCTCTAGAAGAGAACTGTGCTAGACCTGTAGGTATATGAATAGAACCAATAGTAGTAATATTAAGGCAATAGACCCTGTAATCTCAGTTTTAGCTATCTTTTCAACAAATCTGTCTCCAGGATTGCCCACTAAGAGGTGTAAATTGTAAGCACAACAGTGGAGAAAAAAAATACCTTTCATAAACCTTGAGAGTAGACATGTACCTTTCTGAAAGTATCTACTGGCTGTTTTCCTAGAACATGCCAGTTACCTAAAGTGAGAAGCTATAGCCTAAAGCACATCTTTTTTTGCCATTTATTTCAAGTAATGGATAGTCTTTTCAGTTCAGTAATGGAAAGTTTTACAAGACATAGTACAATGCAAATTCACAATGCTACTTCATTATATAATCACCATCTTCTCAGTTACAGCCTTCTGTAAAATGCCATCATATATAAAATATCTTAAGGGATCACCTGAAGAATATTTTGTATTCTTGGTAAAAGAGTATTATATATTAAAGCAAGGTTTCAAGAAATCTTATTCTAATTGCTTAGCAAGGTTTATATATAAATGTATTAAATATGAAACACTGCACATACAAAAATGAATATGAGAATCCCTGCCTTCACAAAATATGAAGTCTTGGTAATAAGAGCAGAAGAAGGGATAAAAGATATACACAAATAACTATAATACAAGTAAAAATCATTACTGTTTGGTATAAATTAAATCCATAAATATTTGTGAATGAGTTAATATTAACTAGGCAAAATAATGGCATGGAAGATTCAAGAGCAATATTACTTCTTCCTGGGAGAGATCAGAGGAGTTGTTAAAAAGGAAGTGGTTTGAGATTTGGGCTTTGTAGTCAGAGAAGGATTTCAACAGGAAAGAGAGGGGCTAGGGGAAAAAAAATTTGCTACAGGCATGAAGGATTATAATGTTTAAATGTAAAAGCAGGGAGGGGGCAGAAAGGAACTTTGGAAAAAGCAAGCATATTACTTTGGTTACAACAGAATGCACCAAGAATTCCATAAAATCGAGCTGGGAAAAAAAAAGGTTGGAGTCAAACTATAGATAGAGGTCCTTGAAAGCCAAAATAAGGAGCCTATTCATTCTGTTGGCAATGGAGAGTCAAAGATGATTTCAGAGCAATACGGATGTGACCACAGTAGTATATTAAGAAGATTGCTCTGGAAAAGGCATGATGGATGGAGACAAAGAAAAGAGATAAGGGACAATTATAACAGTATAGGTGAGGGAACATGAGGGACTAAATGAGGGTGTTAGCTGTGAAGTAGAAGGTGAAAGGGAATTAGATGTGAAAGAATGCAAAAGTGAAAATAAAAGAATTTTACAACTTAAGGATAAAGGGATGAGGGAAAAAAGAAGAGTCATAAATGATACCAAAGTTCCAAGCCTGAGAGATGGTGAGAACAGAACTATTAATGGAGATAAAGGGATTAGGAGAAAGGTCAAGCTTCAGAATATAAAATGGGGGACTCCTGTTTTAAACATGTACCCTTTAAGGAAATGATAGAAAATGGTTTAAAAAAAACCCCAAACTGATAGTTGTAAAGCAGAGCACTGAGAGGTCAGGGAAGCCAGAGAGATATAATCTGGGAGACATACAAATAGAGGGGAATCACTGAAGGCAGAGTGGACAGAAACACCAAAGGAAAGGGTGCAGAGAAAGAAGGCCAAAGGAGAAATCCCACTTTGGGAAAGGAAGGAAGAAGAGTGTCAACAACGACTCATCGGATCACAGAATCTGAGGTTTAAGAGCTTGAAGTAATCACCACACCAGCCCCTTCCTTTTACATAAGGAAAGAGATCCAAAAGAGATTTACTGACCCTACCTAAGGTCACACAGGTCTGGCATTCAAACAAAAGTGCTCCAACTCTAAAGTCAACCATAACAAATGCTGCAGACAGGACCAGAGGAATAAGCAGGTCAAGAAGTCAATAGAAGCAGGAAGGCATTGTTGCAAGAACACTAGATTGGGAATCAGAGCACCTGGGTTAAAATCTGTGTGGGGCAGTTGGGGATGTGGGGATGGCTGGCCCCTTCTCCACAGAAGGGAAGGCTTCCAGTCCCAGCACTCCAGTGCATTTCTGCTTGTGGTTAGCAATTGGTCAGCAGTTGTTGCTGGTGAAAAGGTAGATCCCTTCACAATAATTTCTCCTCTTGATAATGCCCATGGCAGCTGATCAGGAAGCCAATCTGAATGATTTGGGGGTACCGCTACTCTCAAAGGTCCTAAGTTGTCTCTATCAGAGCCAGAGGAGAGATCATGGTCAAGGTGGTGGCAGCAGCTGACTTGCCTGGCTCATACAGCCTCCTGTCTCTCAGGGTACCTTGCTGTTTCAGCAGGCTGGCTCACCTGCATGGTAAATACCCGTTTGTTGGTAATTGGTGAGGATGCCTAACTGCTTTAAATCCTTTGACTCCTATGATTTGACAATTAGGAGGTCATTATTGACCTCAGACTTCCAGCAGCATGGTGGGAATGGAAAAAAAGTGGATCCATCCCCAAATCCTTTCTGGGAAATACTGAGGAAAGTGGGGTTTATAAACATTTCTATATAATGGCAAAAATTGTTAATGAAACAACCTTATGTGCAAAGTGTAATGTAAAGGTTTTCACTGTACTACACTTTATAAAGTGAGAAAGAACCATTTACTGGAAAGCACAGATAATAGTTCAATATGTTGCTATGACAACATCCCTTTTCATTAAAAAAAAATGCACAAAAGGGTATTAAGTAACTATGTCTCAAGTTATTAAAATTCAGTCTTGATTTTACTCTACTCAGCAGATTATATTCTATTCAACTGACTCAGGGGACTGAACATCTGATCTGTAGTATGGCAGGCAAGGTTTTAAATAGGAGGTGAAATGGGGCCATTTTTGCATTTCCTTGTTTCTGTCCTTCTGTTCAATTTCCTTATTTAAAAGACAGAGTTTAAATTAAAATAAAAATATTCCTTATTACCAAAGATAGTGCAAAATGTATTATAGCATTTCTATACAATTGCTTCATTCAAATAAAATAATGGATATTTCAACATAAATATTGAAATTTACTCAAGGTAACCTTGTCATTCCAATATCTATCTCTAATCCCATGTGCTCAAAGGATATTTGGATTTAAAGGCATAATCTGTTCAAAGGAGAAAATGGGAGTATTATTCTTGGTGCACATTTTTCCCATTTTGGGGGGTTATTTAAAAGTTTTGAGGGGGGAAGCTAGGTGGTGCAGTGTATAGAGCACCAACCCTAGAGTCAGGAGGACCTGAGTTCAAATTCAGCCTCAGACACTTAATAATTGCCTAGCTATGTGACCTTGCCTTAAGTAAAAAAATTAAAAAAATTTTTTCTCAATTACATGTAAAAATGTTAACATTCATTTTTAAAATTTAAATTCTAATTTCTCTCTCTCCCCCTTCTTGAAGCAAGAAAATTGATATGGATCATAAATGTGCAGTCATGCAAAATATATTTCTATATTAGCCATATTATATTAAAAAAAGAAAGTAAAAAGTCTATTTCATTCTGCATTCAGTTCTTTCTCTGGAGGTGAATAACATTTTTCAAGTCCTTGTCTGTCTTATATCATTATGTTGCTGAGCAGTTATTCATACTTGATCATCATACAATATTGTTACTGTGTACAATATTCTCCTGGTTTGCTCACTAGTTCATGTAAGCCATAACAATCATATCCCATGTAACTTGTCAAGTCATACTCCAACTGATTTTTAATTCTTTGCCACCACAGAAATAGCTGCTGTAAATATTTTTGAACATATAGGTCCTGTTTGGAATACAGAACTGGTAGTAGTATTGTAGGGTTAAAGAGTATGCATGGATTCATAGCTCTTTGCTTCCCAAAATGGTTGCATCAGTTCATAACTCCACCAACAGAGCATTAGTGTCCCATTTGTCATTGTCCTTTTCTGTCATATTAGCCAATCTGATAGGTCTGAGATTGTAGCTCAGGGTTATTTTAATTTGCATTTCTCCAGTCAAAGATTTGGAGCATTTTTTCATATGATAGTGACTTAGAAAATCTTTTCATGACTATAGCTTTGACTTCATCTGAAAACTAACTGTTCATATCCTTGGATCAATTGGGGAATGACTCATTCTTAGAAGCTTGACTCATATATTTCTCCATATATGAAAAATAAGGCCTTTCTTGCTATAAAGTTTTCCCAGTTTCCTGCTTTTCTTATCTCGGTAAGCACTGGCTTTGTGCAGTAATTTTTTAATGTATTCAAAATGATTACATCCATAATACTCTCTATTTCTTGTCTTCCCTTATCGATAAAACTGATAGTTAAAAGTCTTTCCTTATATCTAAATCATGTGTCAATGACCTCTTGGTAAAAAGGTGTGCTAAGTTATTCTAGATCTAGGCTCTCTTTTTCCAGCAATTTCTCACTCCATCGCTATGGTTTTCTACAGTACACCTAATCTAGTCTAGATATCTAGCACAAGATATTTAGCACAAGATTGGTTTGATGATTACTACTTTGAGATCTGGTACTGCTAGGCCACTTCAATTTTTTTTTCATGGATTTCCTTTAACCTTTTGTTTTTCCAGGTCAATTTTGTTATTTTCTAGCTTTAAATAATTTTTTGGTAGTTTGGTCTGGTTATTAACTTAGGAGGTTTAGCAATTAATATTTCTCCACTTGTTTAGGTTTTACTTTCTGTGAAAAAAGTATTTTGTAATTGTTCATACAGTTCCTGGATTTGTTTTGGCAAATAGACTCCAAATATTTTATATTATCTCCAGTTATTATAAATGCAATTTATCACTGGTTGCTGGGTTTTGTCAATTATATCAACTAGCTGAGTACACAATGAAAAATTTCTAAATAATGTTACTCAAGGGCCATTTGTTAGGCCACTAGAGTAATATCCTGATCCTAACAATCAAGGATATTGATGTGCTACAATAGCAAACAAGAAGTTAACTTCCTCAAATCCTTGCTGTTGTTTCTTTTTAAATCTGAGTTTTAATTCATGTGCCACATTCTTCTATAATCAATAATTATAGACTTAGAAAAGAAAAAGCTTCAGCTGGAGGCAAGGAGCCTCAACCACACAATGTTAAGAGCCAGGAAGAGGCCTGCTGTCTTGGTCAAATTCCCTCCCGTTACAAATAAGAAAACTAAAGCCTACAGAGAAGTGACAACACTAAGGTCACAAGGCTATCACACAGCATAGCCAGGACTTGCTTCCAATCTTCAGACTCCTCATCAAATACTCCCACATCAGGATGCCTCCATTTTCCCCACACCCACCCTTCTCCACAGCTCATCTTTATTCCTCTTTGGGACCTGGATTAATAGTTGTAAATAACTAGTTTATATGATGATAGAGAATATGGAGTCTCTGGAGGCAAGGACCTGTGTTCAAATTCCACCCCTGAAAATGACCACTTACTTATAACCAGGGCAAAGTCCCTTAACCTTCCTATGCCACAGTTACCTCATCTACAAATAAGAGGTTTACAATTAGACTAGTCTCTAAGAACCTTTAAAGCTCCAGATCTATGCTAAAATCACCAGACTTTTCTCAGGATTTATTAAAGAAGCTTCAACTGAGGAAGTGTATTTCCTGATAGAAACGTAGGATGTCACTGCACAAATAAAAACTCATGAACCAAGGAGAGTCATTGTCAACAGATATAAGCATCAAAGTATTAAGAATACAAAGGATTAGTCAGACTGCCAGAGTCTAGAGCGTTTGTGTAAGAAGCATTATGTATGCCTCATCTATATGTACATAGATATTTAAACATCACAAGAAGAAGGGTCTATAGTTGCATTCAATATAAATTAAATAGTGACCACCGAGTTCTTCTTTTGGTTAGATTCACTACTTCTGAAAGCTGGTACTCTAGCCCTTCCCAAAGAAACTTGCCAAAGAAAACACAGAACTGGGAATCTCTCTTCCCCATAAGCCAACACCTGCAGTGACCACAAAGATTCCCTGTAGTCTTTTTGTTGTTGTTCCTTTTGATGTGGCATTTTAAACAATATTATCTCAACAAAAACATATATATCCTAGGAAATGGCTTTGAAAGGGTACCCAGTATCATTAAAGCACATTTGAGGGAGCAGAAAAGTCAGAGGGTTAAGGAGTTAATTTGATAAATGACTGAGTAACTTTTTCCCTGCAATAACAGCTACTCTATACTCTGGAAGCTTCCCAGAGACCTTTTGTCCTGACCACTACATGAAGGAAGTAACGATCAATAAGCATTTATTTATGAAGTGCCCTCCTTGTGCCCTACAATGAGCTAGACACAGGATACAAATGTACCACGCTCAGATGAAGTCACCGAGTAGTCATACACATGGTTTTTTTGTCAGTCATTTCTGCCATGCCCAACTCTTCATGACCCTACTTTGGGATTTTCTTGGCAAAGATATTGGAGTGGTTTACCATTTCTTTCTCCAGATCATTTTACAGATGAGGAAACCAAGGCAACAGGGTTGGGTTCAATGATTTGTCCAGGGTCACACAGCTAGTAAATATCTGAGGAAGGATTTGAACTCACTAAAGATGAATCTTCCCAATTTACAGGGCTGGTGCTCTGTCCAGTCTCAATTAATAAAGTCAGTGATGAAATTTGAACCCAGGTCTCTTGATCCAGAGTACAGCACTTTTTTTCCCTTTCAATGCAACACAGCTTTCATCTTTAAGGAGTCTAAGGGGGGGGGGGCAAGCTCTCTGCTGTACTCAACTTTTAACATGTCTGGTAGGTAAGTTAAGCCTCTGCTGCATTTTATTATAAAAATGACAAAGACCACAGGACAGGAGCCTCCTCAAACCCATAAATCTTTCCCTAGGAACCCTCAACCAGTGTCTGGCACATAGTATCCATCAAATAAGAGCTTGCTAAGTGATGATGACATTGACTGTCAGAAATTCCGGTCAGAAGCCATTCTGAGTTTTCAAGGGTTTACATAATCACAGCAGAATCACAGAACTTTGAAGTTTTCTTTCTGTCATGAAATTTAGGCATTTTAGCTAAAACTGTATTTTTCCAATATATTTTATTTATTCAAAAGAACCAAGCAGAGATTGCATCACAATATGCTTGTCCTCCACTTACACAGTACACACAGACCTCTTGTAATCACGCCCTCGAGACAATTAGGAAGCAGCCAGTCCCAGTGGGATGCAAACCCCAGCAGAACAGCAAGCCTAGCTCCCTCTTCATGCTAGGTTCTCCCAATTGAATGCTAATTCCTTGAAAGCACAGACCACTTTCATTTTTCTTTGTACCCTTTGCATCTAGAGCAGAGGGAAAGAGGTGGCTCTGTGGATAGGGGAGGACCTGACTTCAAAACTTCAGCCATTTAATAGTTGAATGACCCCAAACAGGTCACTTAGTTTCTGTCTGCTCAGGATTCTCTTCTCTAAAATGGAGAAAATAGCTCCTGGCTCACAGAGTTGTGAAGATCAAAGAAGGTAACAGAGTTTACTTGTTTTAAAGCACTCTGTCAATGCTATTAAAACATTATCCAACTAAATACTAAGGGCATTTAGGGAAGGGTACAAGCATCTAGAGGAATAGGATGAGGTTCGACCAAATCTTCTACAAAGTGAGGCAGCAAAGATATTGGATGGGCGAAGGGATGTCGTATATGGAGACCAGCAGGCTGATCTTTTTGCTTGGATTATACAATGTATGAAGGAGAATGACGTATGGCAAGTGGGAGATGACGCTGGAGCACTCTGCTGTGAAATCACCAGGGTTCAAATACCTCCTCTAAATGCCTTGGCCTGGGGCAGCTAGGTGGCATAGTGGATAAAGCACCAGCCTTGGAGTCAGGAGTACTTGGGTTCAAATCTGGTCTCAGACACTTAATAATTACCTAGCTGTGTGGCCTTGGGCAAGCCACGTAACCCCATTTGCCTTGCAAAAACCTAAAAAAAAAAAAAATCCTAAATGCCTTGGCCTGTTAACTGTACTTCACTTCACTTCCATGAGGGAGTTGATGACTTCTTCACTTCCTATCGGCTCTCCTCCTTCAAAAGGTTTTTTTATTTTATGTTAAAGGCAACTGGAAACCATTTGGGCTTTATGGCATGGTCAGATTTGTGATCTGAGACTATCAAATTAGCAACTGTGTAGGGCAGCAGTTCTCAAACTTTGGGATTTCAGGACCCTTTTAACACTTAAAAATTAAAAATTCCTGGGGACTCCACCAAAGAACTTTTGTTTCTATGGGTCATATCAATATTTACTCTACTAGAAATTGAAACATCTTAGCACTATTGTGAAAATAAGTTTTGGACTTCCTGAGAGGGCTTTCAAGAACCACCCCTAGTCTCTAGACCACCATAATTTGAGAACCATGAAAGTAGAGAATGAATTGAAGGGGGAGATACAAGAAAAAGGGAGATAAGTGACAGTAATATAGGCAAATCCTTGAACAATTTGAATATACTACCTCAAATGGAACTTTTTAAAAAGAGTTTTTTGGAGTTTTCTTATTTAAAATATTTTTGTACGTTTTTGAATTTTTTATCACCTATATTTATCACCTTAGTACAAAGGTGACATTTTAGAAAAAAAGGAAGAAAAATGAAAATATTTGGCAAAATTCATCAATACATTGGAAAAACCCAATCTTATTAATGTTCCACACTCATGGATCCCCTTTGTCTCCTAAGAAGTTCAGAGAAATTGGATAAGTCATTTAATTTCCCCAAGGATCAATGTGTCTTCATTCAAGCAGTGCTTACTTTTCTTCTTATGCCCTTGAAAAGGGACCAGCATAATAGTCATTTGATGCTGGTTAGTATTTGACTCAACTAATAATACAAAATGACAACAGGTAGCCATGGAGACAAGTGGTGGAACCAAAAAGCCCCAAAGTTTCGAGATCCCCTGCCACATGAACCTCCAATATGAAGCCAAAACCACACCACAACCAATCTCTTTCCCTCCCTACCCCCATTAGAAAACATGATTCTAGGCTCAGGGTCTGGTTACACAGACACAGATATTTCCTGGACTTGGTTCTGGTTCTGGTTCCAGTGGGCTGTCTCCCTAACTCTGTGGTGAAGCCCCAGGCAAACCAAAACCATAGAGACCTTTCTCTGTCATTTGAATTTAAATATTCTCTATTGGGTAAAATGAGGGGTTGGGGGCAGACTGAATTTCTACTCCATTTTCATAATGTGGAAGCAAAGGAGGCATAACTAATAGGGGAAATCACTCCAGCCCTGACACTTTTGGAAGCCACCCAATAAGAGAAACCACTATAAGAAAGACAGAAGTTAAAACATATGTTCACAATAAATACAATTAACATTCTCATGCAGTTTCATGAACCTGTCCCCAAACACATGACTATATAAACTTTCTCCTCCAAACTCTCTCTCAGGTTACTGTGACACCACTGTGACTACTCTTGTGACACCATTTTGTGTTATTTCATCCCTCTTAACTTTTTTATCCCACTTGAGATTTCAGATGTTTATATATCAATTTAATACAAAACTCTCCCAATAAATTTTAACTAGATTTTACCTTCTTAAAAATAGCTGCAGGAGGGGCATTTAGGTAGTACAATAGGATAGAGCACTGACCCTGGAGTCAGAAAGACCCGAGCACTAAATAATTTCATATATATGACACACACACACACACGAAATATGTACACATACCAGCAGGAGATTAGACTAAATAAGGAGTGGGGAGATTTCATGTCCCACAAATGTTATTACTGACCCAAGCCCCAATCTCCAAGGTCTCCACTTAAACAAAATACCTCAATTCAAATGATTTTACTTAAGCTGAAAATTTTTTTTTAAAAATCAGCAGTAAGTCTTGAAAATTTTTCTACATAGTAATTAAAAAAAAATTCAAATCTGAACTCAGACACATAATAATTACCTAGCTGTGTGGCCTTGGATGAGCCACTTAACCCCACTGCCTTATAAAAACTAAAAAAATTAAAATTTTTTAAAAAATTTAAAAAAAGATTGCTTATTGTATCAGATTCTGAGCCACAGTGAAAATAATCATCACAATAAGAACATAGGCTCCCATGTGTTGACATAGTACTTTGATTTCCACTGAGCACTTCTCTCACCACAATCCTCTAAATGATCTTACAACTAAAGCATTAAGGGACCTACTCCAACCCCTTACTTTACAAATGATGAAACTGAGGTCCAAGGAGAGCAGAGGAAGTGAACAATGAGAGATGGATTTGACCCCAGAGTTGATGTTTCATCCTTTGCCCTGCCCTGCCTCTTTTCTTCAAGAAGAGTCAGGAGGCAAATGGATGTGCCATCAAATTCCCAAACTCACAAACTATTCAAGTTATATAGAGGAATTCTTCTCCAGCTAAATTCTCGATTCCAATTGTGTACTAAAATCACCATTTTACATACAGGAAAACTGAGAATCAGAAAAATGAAAAGACTGCAAAGTCTCCAGCTAGCTTTCACAGGCCAAGCTTCAAACCTTCTCTTCTTACACCAAGTGCAGGCTTCTTTCAGGTCTGCCATTAGTATACCCCTCTGGAGAACCCTGACTGTCCTTAGGTTCCTATGGAAGCCTACCTGCTCCTTTAAATATAATGTTATTTCAGCATCCTTTCTTTTTCTGAGTTATTGCAATGTGACAGACTGTTCCATTTGCTCTGGTTTTGCTCTTTATCAATGGGACTTTCCAACATACTATTATGACTTAAAATAAGAATAATTTGATAAAGACCTAGTTTGTAAAAATAGAGGTAAAACTTTACAACTGTCAAGAAAACCAGTAAAATGTATTTTGAAGTTTGCTACTGGAAAGGGGAGTCAGTCAACAAGTATTTTATGAAACATTTCCTATGAACTAGACAATGTAATGTGGCAGGCATACAAAGAAAGACAAAAACAAAAACAAAACACCAGCAACAACAGTTTATGCCCTCAAAGAGCTCATATTCTAAGGGAGACAACCTTCAAACAACTACAGACATATGAAGAGGTAGACAGGTGGAGGGGGGAAGGGGAAGAGAGACAGAGACAGAGAAAGATACACACACATACATTTATGTATATATGTAGTATAAATGGGAGGCTATCTTAAAGTAGTCGGGGGGGAGGAAGTACTGGAAAAAATATTTCTTGTAGAAAATAGGATATAAGCTGAGTTTTAAGCTGGGGAAGGCAGGAGAAAGATGAAGAGGAAGAAGTCATCAATTACAAACACATCAGTGCTGCTGAATATGAAGAGGAAAAGTAAAAGAAGAATGGAAAGGTAGGAGGGACAGAGCATTCTTTGTTTTCTTTTTATTATGGAGATTATAGGGAGCCCACTTGTAATCTGTAGGGAGGATGACATGATTAGACCTGCCCATCAGGAAAAATCACTTTGACAAAACAGTAGATAGAGAGCATTAAAACATATACACATCATTATACATGGACTGGCCATCTCAAACAAAGCAAGTTCCAAACATGTTTTTGGTAGAGGTCACTACCAATGAAGCTGACATGTGTACAACTAGAACAGGATACTCTCTCTCTCTCTCTCTCTCTCTCTCTCTCTCTCTCACACACACACACACACACACATACACACAAACTTTTTTTGCACATAGATTAAGAAGCTCAATCAAATTGAGATGTGTGTATCTATCTATCTATTTATCTATCCATATGAGAGAGAGAGAGAGAGAGAGAGAGAAGACAAAGTCAATGAGACAGTGGGAAGAGAAACTCTTTTCTCATCCAGACACAGGGAAAAAAAAAACTTAAAAAAATCTCACCTGCAAAAATGGAACTTGTTAACCAAGCAAATCCAGGCACCACCTACGTAGTACCACCATAGTAAATAGACTGGAGAGTGAGTGTTTGTAAAGTGATCCTCAACTACACTTGCTGGGAACTGTACAAAAAGAGCAGCCTCTTTCTAACGGACCGTCAGCACAGAGGTGAACACTGTGCAATCTCCCGGATGCCTTGCGGTTACCACTGTACTGTGTATATGTGTGTGTGGCACATGGAGCCTCCTTGTTCTGAGTGCCCTTTGTTCTACTGCTGATGAGCACCCTTGATATGGAGCCGCTTCTTTGTGTTTGGAAAGAAGCTTGTTTGAAGACGCAGCATGCTGATTGCAGAAATTATGCAAACTTTGTGGCTTTATAAGCAGTTAATTCTGAAATCCCCAAATACTACAAATGGCAGGTCAGCACCTTGCAAATTAAAATTTCTTTTCTAACAGCTGGATTGTTGCTGCTGCTGTTATTTTAAATTTGGATGGGAACATAAAAAAAAGGACAGGAAGAAGTTTGCCAAAGAATATAAATCATGGCAAAAACAACTGTGAAATTAGAAAACTATATGAAAGACAAAAGAAAAAAGGGAATAAAATCAAAAGATAAAGCAAGCATATTTGTAAAACAAATTTAATTTTTCCTATATCGTCAAGATAAATAGATTTTTATGGACAGTTGTTTCCCTTTTTTGCATCCTGCTATTAAGAACAGCAGGTGAGTGATTACACTTTGTATCATAATCCAATCTTGATTTTGAATAATTAACTGCTGATGAGAAGCTAAAAATACTAAAAACTAGATAATGATAGCTAACATTATAGCATAAAAGGTTTACAAAGCACTTTACAAAAAGCTCATTTAATCCTCACAACAGCTTGTATAATTATCCCCATTACAAATTAGGAAACTAAGTCATATAGCAATTCGCCCAAGGTCATTCAGATAATGAAGTGTCTGAGGTGGAACTTGAAGTCAAGTTTTCCTGACTCTAGGCCATCCCTCCTCTGTCTACAGTCACTAGTTGCCAAAGATCAGTGGAGGAGTCAGTTCTGGCAACTTTCTGCTCTACCCCTACCAACTCCATTTATTTACAGACTTGCTAATATTGTGGCTACTACAGACCATGTCTTGGTCTCTTTCCCCTTAAAACTGAAAGTGACATTCAGTGTTGACCAACATAATGTAAGTTCCTTAAAAACAGTATTTTTTTTCTTCGCATCCCCAGCAGTGGCTGATTATATATATAAAATCAGCCACTGCTGGGGATGCAAATACATATATATATATATATATATATATATATATATATATATATATATATATATATATATATATATATATATATATATATGTATTTGAGTGTTTCAAAAGTCTTAGTGCAGTTTAAAAAAATGGTCTCTGTTGTTCTATGTCTTTCATTAATATTAAGCAGGTTTGTTTGGGATATTTTGCTTTTGAACTTTTGATTTGGGAGTTCAAATGTAAACTTTTTAACTAATACAGGTAGAATAAATTATTTCTTTGTTGATTACAAAAAATAAAGGTACAGTCTTATGTGAGGAATGTATTTAGTATTCAACAGCCCAGGAATAACCTATCTTTTGGAACACTTGTATGTATATATGTAAATGGCCTCAAGGTCTCTTAGCACATCAAAAGGCATTAAAAATCCTTAATAATTAGCTTTGGTAATAAAAAAAAACACACACATAATTAGCTATTAGCCCTCCTTCAACTCAAGGAGGACCAGGCTGTGTGAATAACAGGTACTCAAATATTTGTTGAATAAAACTGACTCTCTGGCAGTTGCTCACACATAACTCTCCTTCTAGTGGCAATTATATAATCTTTTGCCTTTTATACAGGACTTATGTCTGGAATAAAATCCTCCCCCCCTCCTCCCTGGCTCTTGAAATCTCTTGTTTGCTTTGAAACTACTTGAGACATTCTCTATAGGATTCTTCTAGTTACCAGTGCCTGTCCTCCCAAAATTTTACCTTGCATTTATTTTGTATATACGTATGTTTTCTCCCCAGCTAAAATGTAAGCTCCCCCAGGGTAGGAGAGTTTGGTTTTGTTCTAGTCTTCTTTTCTTTTGTGTAACTATTGATTTAAGAATCCAAATGAAAACACAAGTGAATTTGTTATGATGAAAAGAGTACTGGATTAGTAAAGATCCCTGGGGTTCTAATCTCTGTTCTATGACTCTCTGTACCTCAATTTCTTCATTATGACTATAAAATTCTTGAACTACAGTAGGTTTTCCCATTCTAATAGTATGAAAAGTGGAATTATGTACTCTATATAATGTTTTTCCCTTGAGATTTCCCCTTTTAAATATGGAAGATGAAGTTAAAGGTATGGGGAAGAATAGTTTCAACATTATGATCCTTCCCTGTCACTCTCACTCTTTACAACATTCCTTTTTTTTTTACATTTTCACTCTCATGTGCAGAAGTAAAATTTAAAAAGACAATTAATGGCAAAGCAACTTGGAATATAACTCTTCCTCAGGTGGAATTTGATTTCTTTGCCATTTAGGACATTTAGGACTTCCTTTCAGATGTAAGGCTTAAGTAGGGGAGAATCTTTAACTTAAGTTTCCTATGTCCCAGTCCAAAGCAGAAAAAGTATAAAAAGGCAGAAACAAAGGATTTCAAGAGCCAGGGGTGAACAGGGGGAGGATTTTATTCCAGACATAAGTCATGTACAAAAATAAAGACAAAAGATTAGAGAGTTGTGTGTGAACAAAGGTGAGAATTGTGAGGAATGAGGCAGGAAATGAAGCATGGGGACAGCTGATTAGCTCTCCCCTCTGCCACCATAACTAGTAGTAAGGAGCTTATTCCATGAATAAAGGTTCTTCTGATAACAAGGCAGTTGATTTAGGAGGGGGGCAAGATAGTTGGAAGTATTTGTGGCAAATGAACTACTATGCTGGAAACAGAAATATTCATTTTTAAAATGTTCTCTTTTATAAGAAATAAGCCTCTATGCATTTCTGTGTATTTGCAAAGTCCCATAGGCATGTCATTTAATTAGTCACCATTTTGATATAATAAACTGATTTTAAAGATAAATGCATAGAATAGCATTAGTCCCACTTATTTTAGGAGACAGAGTTCAACCTGATAAGCCCAGATTCCTTCCTGCCTTCTTCTTAGCCAGATGACTCATGCATTGTCTCAGAAGCAGTGCTATGACTTCTAAGACATCCTTTCCATAGTGAACATTATGTTGTTTATTATATACCTTCCTATTTTCATCATCCTCTTCTGTCGTGCTGAGGATGCCTGTGAACAACAGTAATACTTGTTTGAAAATGAAAAAAAAAGGAGGATGAAAAGCAGCAGGATAGGAGGCAAGGAAGGAAAAAAAAGAACTGACAGAAAGGAGGAAAAAAAGTGCTATATGGGAAGAGACGGTAGGATAAAAAAATAACTGAACAAAAAAAGCCAAGGTTCAGACCTTGAATGAAACAGGGTGAATGAAACAGAAAATTTAAGTATTATTCTGCCCCAATGAACATACCATCTCAGTTTTTTTTCCCCCCTTCTGAAAAATTTTTTGGCAATTTTACAGACTGGAATGGAAATGGCAAAGGTACAGGAGGTGAAGCACGCTGGCCCCCTCCCCTTAATTATTCAGTAGTTAAGATCCTGCTATTAGCAAATTCTACTTTTTAAGGCATCTATATAGCCCAGAGCATGCCAGGTGGCAACAATCCACTAGCCTCTCTCACTGCAGTTCTGTGAAGTCCTGCACATAACTGAATGAAAACATTCTTCAAATCTTGCCCCATGGCCACAAGTCCAGATTTAAGTTGGATAGGGAATCCAAAATATCACTACTAGATGGGACAAGGAAAAGGAAAAGCAGGTTTCAACTAACAGACTTCCTGTTGTTTTCTAATCCAAGCAACAAACTGTCTTCTTATTCAAACCTACTATTGACTTCTTTCTTCATACAAGTCTCTTTTCCAAAATGTTTTCTATTGAACTCATTTGTTTTCTTCTCATTGCAAAGACCTTCCGTCACCTCAAATTTCGTGTCAACTACTTGTAGTTGCTGCTTTTACTACAAAATTATGTAGAACAATTCTTCTAATAATAACTAATAACTAAAAGTAATACTAGCTAGTAAATATCAACTTTTTCATTTAAAAAAATGCTGATGACCACTAGCCTAGGAAAAAGGGTAGTGCTGTAACTTAGCATACACTTTTCTGAACAAGAGGAGGCTTACCGACACATCTGCCTGAATAAGCAAACACAGATTAAGGAGGATGAGATACTGGTAAATAGTAGATAAGGATAAATTTCTACATTATGATTTTTAAAATTGCTTTTAATGATACAAAAAAATGAAATGTTGTCATTTCAAACTACACATTTTTAGTCTGAAACTTCCACAAATCTGAAGTGTCTCGGTCTCTCCCTCTCTTTCTGTTTCTGTCCCTTCCATACAAATATGCCTCATGAAGCAGGCTCATGCAGGGGACATAGACACATGCATGCATACACACACACACACACACACACACACACACACACAAACACACATACAAACACATAAGTTCAGTGTTGAATAAGACAGGCTGCTACGGAGCTAGATGCATTTGAGAGTTAATTGTGAAACTGCACTGTCCAGCCTGGATTCACTGTTGACCACACAGCCTATTGCTTATGTAAAGCCAGAAATGTCTCTTCTTCAAAGGTTCAATACAAGTGGCAGTGCTTAGGGACTGTGAAAGGTGCAGCAGGTTTTGCTCCGCCTCCATAGCATCCAGTCTACCCCCTGATAAGAATACAGGGAACACCACCATACTATTTTTAATCTGGCATTTTAACTTGCTCTGTGTAAAATATTATAAACCTATGATACCAAGCATTACCCAAAAGATATCAACTGACTCTGTCTTAGCTTGGATGGCAAAGGACACAAAAGTGCCCTGCTTCAAAATATTCTGAGCTTCAAACCTAAAGGAACATATAAGTAGAAATTAATGTCAATGTGGTCATGCAGCCGAAATAGGCAGAATTCACCTTAAACCCCTGAGATATTACACATTAAGGTATTGTTTTTTATTACGCACTATTTTCTGCACCAAGTTTTGCAAACAATTTGCTCTGGAGGGCATTAGGTAGCTCAGGATAGAGAAAGGAACTACATCTTCCACATTTTAAAAAAACCAAACCCAACACTCCTTTGTTCCTCAATGTCTAAGTACAACAAGGACATATATCAGTATCACAAAAGGCAATACACAATGAAATTTTAATTAAGATGAAAGATTGTCACCCAGTAGATCTAATTGTACTGGATAAAGTCATGCTAGAAATGGGTGTTTTAGTGGGTGGAGGATATGCCTGCAGGTTGTTGACAATTTATTCATTCAAATACCTAGGATGCATCAGAAAATGGAGGATTCATAAATGGATATGGGGAAAGGAAATGGGGAGAAGAAAGAGGGAACAAAATTAAAAGGATACAGATTATATTAGTTTACAAGAAAGCAGTCATGTTCAAAAAATCCTGTTCATGGTTAAATTATGTATTAGATTTAAATCATAACAAAAATGCATTATAAACAATATCTTTAACACAATATTAGGACACTGAAAGCAACAAATCAAGGTTTCAGCATGTTCTGAGGATTGGTAAGAGGGATATTCTTTATTTTTTCCTTTTTATTCTATTTTCTTTGACATTATTTTATTTTTAAAAAGATAGCTTAACAGCAGTTCATGTGGAAAACCCAATGGGAAAGTAAATAGTAATCATTAAATTTTAGATGCAGTTTATATTTGTGCAGTGTACCAAACAAAAGCCTAAGCCTGAGTACATGTCAATTTTTCTGCCTTTAACAAACGGGACAATCTATATCTCAAACATGATTAAATTGCTAGGAGCACAACAAACAGTTGTCATACTGCATTACCAGATTTTTCAATGCTTTCTGTTCCATCAACAGAACGCCTACCAACTGCAAAAATAACCACTGCCAAAGCTACACGAGGCAATTACATAAAATGCTGAAAAATTATTGAATTGAAAATTATCAAAGTATAAAACCTGCTCACCCTGGAAGGTTTACCAAGGAAAAGGGAGGTTTCATTTGTATGGATTTTGTTTTGCAGTGGTAAGCATGTTGCAAAATAGGCACTGAACTCTGTAGAAATTTAACAAAGCCCAAAATTACATTCCATTTAAGTTCTTTTTTATACTTATTACTGATCATACTAGACTTCTTTTACTGAAATTTAATATGTGAATGTTATGACACAAAATTGCCAAATAAATTCTGAAATTATTTTAAATCACTGCAACCTTAGATAAAAACCCCTTCCCCAGAAAAAAAAAAGTTAATAGTGGGGGGAGAAGGGGAACTACAACACCCTGAGTTTCCTTATTCTCAAATTAAGGTACATCAATGAGATATACTTAAGGGTTATGAGTTCTTTCCCTTCAAAATTCCCTTTCTCCCCTCAAAAAAGCATCTCTTTCCATCTGAGTGATAATCCTACAAAGTTTTTAAGAACAAAAATCAAATTAAAAAAAGATGAGATTAAACCATGCAAACATTCCTACATTTATTATATCCATTCCATATCCATTACAATGAAAGCTTTTGTTTACTTACATGCTGTATACAATGCAAAAGTTCAAAGAAATCTGCTCCCAAAGAACAAAGTGATTACATCTACCGGAGTCTGTTGGGAAATGAGTAAAGCACACTTTCTCTCTTGCTCTCATCCCTGTGCAATGAAATAATCCCAAACTGTCTGCTCTACCAAGTTACAGTCACAGGGACCTCCTAGCGCCACCAATCTTGTCTTCACAAAGCAGGAACACTGATTCCTGAACAGGTTCACCCCCATCCTTCTCAATTTGCAACTCTCTGATGCCCATCTAAGAAATACCAACTTATTAGAACATAAATACACACAGGAGTCACAGATTGCTTTCTTCAGGGTTGCCTGAAAAAACTAGTACAAAGCTAACATGAACTATTTTGGTCCCTTATACATCTTTTCACTGTTTAACAATATTCCCAGAAAAAGTGAGGAAAAGCTTCCACTTACTCCACCCTCACCCCGCCCCAAAGAGAGTGATTTTTTATTCTTTTTTTTCAAACTCTAAACTATTACAATATGATATGTAAATTGGTAACATTTTTTTTTAATCCCACACATGCTGGAGATGCTGACAGGGTCATACAAAAAGCACTGACATTAATAGGTACCCTTGAGGAGAAAGAAGGCAATCAATTATGAATCACTGGCAGAAAATGTGGGGCTGTCAAAAACCCCAGTTACAGCTGTGCTTCATCAAATCAAACTGCATTTCATTTCCAAGCAAAATTGTTCCTATTTCTGATGTCTAGGTTGCTTGTTTGTGAAATCTACAAAACAAGCCACATTGAACTCTGCTCTGATCAGATAACAAATTATTTACACCAGAGAAGAAAAGGGGAAACATGAAGGAAAACCTTGGAAATAATCTGTCTTTTCCCTTTCTGAGTTGGAAGCTCCAGATTTCTGATTTTAGACCTCACTAAGACCCCGAAATACATCAATATCATGCTTTATAAAGTATTTTCCTAATAACCACCAGTGGGTGGTTCAAATATCTGTATTACCATTATATAGTTAGGGAAACTACTATTACAAGGTTACTCTGGATCAAGAACTGAGTCTTTAACTCTTTATGGGCATAAAAATTCCAAATCAATATTTTTTTAGATAGGTATTCACTGTTTTTATGGTTTTTATTTAGTGTCACTTAAACTATTAATCAATATAGAAAAAAAACAAACATTTCTCCCTGTGAACCCATTAAAATAAGTATTTTCTCCTCCATCCAATATAAATTCAAAACTTTTAGGGTTTAACACTTCTCCCATCACTTTCCCCAGGGTCCTTTAATACTACTTCTATGAACCAATTTCATGATTTGCATAAGTGAGAATGAAAACATTTTAAAAGAAATTCTAAGGAAGCACTCTCAATATCAATCAGTAAGTTGTCCCTTAAAGATTTAAGTACTACATAAGTAGAAGAGTTCATGAGGATTCAATAACTTACCAATACATTCTTAGCATGAAATCACTACTTTCAGTGATTTTGACAATGAAAAATTCAGATAGCCCCAATATTAAAAAGATTTTTTTTCCTAAATATCTAGCTACCTAAAACCTAAAATGTTTTCATTGGCATAGTAGTATTAAATAGTCTACTTCAAAAATACTTCAAAATCTTAAACTTTTGCATATTGAATTCTAATAGAAACTAAGATTTGAAAGAAAAAATTCTATTCACCTTGTACAAGCTGGAAATTACAATTTGACCAGTTTACAAAATGAAGGAAGTCACTAACATACATATCTACAAACACACACCACTTCCATATTTAACTCAATTTCATACTTGCAATTATCCATTTTTTCTTTTTTTTCTTTTTTAAGTTTTTGCAAGGCAATAGGGTTAAGTGGCTTGCCCAAGGCCACACAGCTAGGTAATTATTAAGTGTCTGAGACTGGATTTGAACTCAGGTATTCCTGACTCCAGAGCCGGTGCTCTATCCACTGTGCCACCTAGCTGCCCCAACTATCCATTTTTTTTAAAAGATCAATTCATAAAAACCTAATCAATTATCTGATATAAAACCTAGGATTATGTGTTATAAGCTCTAGGAGCTTTGGTTTTAAAAAAAAGTTAAAAATCAGTTTCAATTTTGCTTCTACTTTAGATAGAATAGTCATAAGTATAAGAATATAGTAGTAGAGACTAAACTCAATAAGCTATGTTTAATAAAAATCAGCTTCCTGTGAAAGGTAGATAGTACTGACATCAATGTCAGAACACAAGCAATCCGGGTACTTAGATATTCAGCTTTTGTCTCATAGGTTGGCTTGCACTTAGTTGGGGGAAGAGGCATGGGAAGGGGAAAAGGAAAGGGGAAGAGAAAGGGGAAGGAAAGGGGGAGGGGAAGGGGGAGGGGAAGGGGAAGGGGAAGGATAGCCTTAATCCCTGATTCTACTATGCTAAAGCTGTTGTTGTATTGGATACCACCAACTTGGTGCAGACACATTATCTTCAAACTTTCCCTCATAGTCTGAAATCATGAGAATTGGCTCCTAAGCAGAGACAGGCATCTGTCTTTTCGTTTCTCTATTAAAAAAAAAAAAATGAAGTTCAGCTATATATCTGTGTTTTTTTTTAACACGACAGCAACCTCTTTTCCTGCATGCAGCCAAGTTTCTAAGAGGTGAAAGACAATGTAAAGATGAGGTTAATGAGGCTCCTAGTTGTACCTCAACTTTAAAATTCCATTCATTCATTAGCCAAATAGCAAAAAACTAGCATTACAGAAAGCTCTCATTTTTATTCTATTTGGGTAGTCAAAAATTCAATTTAGTCCAAATCTACTATTTGCTTTCCTGTCAGTATAAAATGTTTTCATATCTTACCCTGAATGTATGTTCAGTTTTCTCCCTGTGGGGAACTTGGTCCAAGGTACCATCGGTTTGGCTTCTTTTCAAACCAGCTGTAACATCAGGAACATTGCTGAAGTCTGGATTTAGAAATAACAAATAGACATACTTAGCATGGCCTTTTTAGGTACAGTTACATGGCAAATTTAAAGGGCTACAACAGGAGAAATGAGGAAGGAGGTCACAACAATAAGATGTAGACTCAAGTAATTAATAATAGTAGGGGAATAAACCTCTCAGCTCTTGAAAACATAACATCTAACAATTTCTATCATCTTGTTTTCTATCCAGCATCATTTGCATTTCCAATTAAAAACACCCATCAAAATGATGTTTAACATGCCTCCTTATTCTTTCCTCTGGAGTTAATATAATTTTAGATACCCTTACTGAGTCTTGAACCAAGCTATAGCATAGGCAGTGTCATAATTTAACTCTTCTTATCTCATTTCACTGACTGGAGACAATATGTCCAAAAAGTAGGATGCAAATCCAGTACCACATGGCAATTTCTCCCAACAAAACAAACTTTATACATGTGCAGGTAGAATTTTAATTTTTTCTATATTACCAAAGGCTAAAGAATTTGATTTTCGATTAAAAATAGAGAGGAATGTTAACATATTTTTTTAACTTCCAATGTGAGAAATTAACACACAAAATTAAGATAAAGTGGAGTAGATTCCAGCCTACAATTATTCCCATCACTCCATTCTTACCACCTCCTTCCACTATCTTTTAAATTTGCAACTCTCGAAACCACTGGAAATAAAATTATCTTTTAGGGGGAAAAAACAGAAATGGTATTCCTCCTAACTTTTCCCACCTACAATAACGTAGTCTTTCAAGGGAAAGGATGCCAAATTTCTTTCTGCTGAAACCAGAGATTATGGTATATATGTACCTATGTGGCTGAGTAGCTGGGTTGGGCTAAAGTATCCTGCCTGTAGGACTGGTAAAAAAAAAGAACCAAGCCAAGTGCCATGGAGGCATGGGGGTAAAAGACTCCAAGCTAAAAATGAAAGCCCTGTGAGGTTTATAGTACTCAGGAACAGGAAGATGGACACATGTCTTGGTTTGTTTTTTCCCCTGGGTGATTTAATCATGAAATGTTAATACTATCCATCAACCTTACCATACAAATACTGGAGGTGATGGAGTTTTCAGTCAGTACCACTGCTTCTGCTTTCTTCACACCTCATTCCCAACCTTTTGGTATTCAGAAAGACAACACAAAAGTAGTAGCTAGAGAGCTGGCAGCAAGAGTCAGGAAGACCTAGGTAGGTCCAACACATAAGGCCATGTGACCACCGACAGCTCATTTCACTTCTCAGCAAAGTTGCTCTAAGAAATTCACCTAATCTATAAATTCCAGAGAAGGTGCAGGTTTACCTTGGCAGAGGAATGTTCATAGCAGGAGATCTCTGCTTATAGTCACCCAGATCTCCCACAAATTGACTTCAAAAAAAAAAAACCCAAATCTTTCCAAAGGCAGGAGTATGGCTAGCTATGTACAGAACAAAGGGATGCAGTGCGTCCAATTTTTGTCCCAAAGAAATAAGTCATCTCTTTGTTCTGAGAAAACTATGAAATTTCCAGGGTAAGAAGGGAGGGCATGGGGATTAAAAAGGGATCTAGGCAACAGTGAAACACCTGTGACTTTCAAGGGAATTCCCAAGCAAGCCCTAAAAGAATTAACCAGATTAGAACCTTAGGAGTTACTTTGCTTTGTGCAATTCTACAAACAAAGCAGCACCAGAGCCACCTTGAACTATTTGGATGTTAAAAGGATGAAAGGAGAAGACAAAATCTGGTAGGCTCCAGGACACGAAGCAACCTTCTAAAATGCAGGTTCCTTTGTTTTAGTCTACATTTCTGGAATGAGAGCAGGCTGGATTAAAAAAAAAGCGGAGGTTGGTAAAATTGTAATGCTTACTTACAAAGCTGCTTTAAACAAGCACCAAATTGATATCCTGTCCTGGATGCCACCAAGTCTATGTATAGCTCCACTTTTACATTCTGCCCACGTCATGCACAGCAGCTGGCTCAAGTGAGTCAATGTTCCCCAATTTCCCATCCAGGAAACTGGTTTCAGATCTTATGAACCCATTCTCTTATAGGGTAAAACCCACAAAATGTATTAGGCAACAACTTTGAATCAATAAAGACAAGCATTCACTTCAACAATATGAAAGAAAAATGTTCAGAGATGCTAATTCCACCAAGATTTTCACATGATTTTGGCATCTGTTCTGTGATCATTATTAGCAATAAGTATATTAAGTAGTTGATTCATAGATTGAAAATCGCTCCACAGGGAAGATAATGGCATTAGCATATTGTCCTTAACGTTTTAGATTTTTCTACATCTGACACAAATCTACTAAACTAAGAATTCACAACAGGTTACTGATCTATCTATATCTAGTGTACAGAACTTCCAAACTTTTTCCCCCATTTGATCAGATGAGACCTGGCAGAGAAAATGTGGAAGACACAATGCTGTCTACCTGTAGCCATTTCAGTAAAGCAGAGAAAGCAATGCCACTGCCCACATTATGATCTTAGTCCAAAACATGTAATTCCTTCATCTCCCCAGGACCACTGGGGTTAAGACAGTTCTCTTCCACTTGGAGCTTATGTAATTGTCTTTTTAGAGACAACAACCCTTTTGGCTGACAACTTGGGGAAAATGGGGCTGCAACTAACAACCTTTAGGTGGAAGAAAGGGAAAATAGTAATTCAGCTTCTTCTCTGAAAGTCAGCATGCATGTCAGCACTTACCACATCAATGCACCACTGTCAGCCAAGTAACTGGCAACCTCAAATCCATTACAATTAAAGGGTAAAAATCCATGTTAAAGATACACCAAGGATACAAACTTAAAAATAGAAACATCAGGAAATGTAAAAGTGCCTCACCCACACTATGCATAATCTGAATTCAAAGCATACATTTACATCTCTGCCAAATTAAATCTTATATAGTTAATATGAAAGAGTGGGCTTCTCATCCAAGGATGAAAATTTTAAAAAAACAACACTCCAACACATCAAGGTATCGTGGTCTGATTTGCCTCAGAGTATTCTTTGGAAATAGGAGAAGCTGATGACAAGCATGGGACTGGATCTTATCAGTCAGTGTTCATCATAACCTCTGGTCCCCCTTTTCTGTTCTCACTTCCATCACTTCCTTGGCAGTAAGCCACCTTTAACACAGCTAAAAAGAACTGGGAATGTGAATATAGTTGCTGTGGATACTTAACTATTCCTGGCCATTCCAAAACACCAATCCTCCCTAACTCTCTTCTCCTTGGGGATTCAGATGGGTAAGAATGAGAGGAGGAAATATATTCGGTGAAGAAAAAATGCTATTTGAAATCAAATCACCCTGAGTTTAAGCAAGGCACTTTATGTCTTTGGGTCAAATTTTCCTCATCTATCAGATAGGGAATAAATGATCAAACAGTCTCCCAATTGACCACACAGACTTTTATGATGAAGCAAAGTAATTTGAGCATTGTAAAAAGATAAGCTTAAATTACCATTGTTATTATCATCATCATCATTTGTTAGCCTACCTCAGATGGCTAAGAAGGGATTCTAGTCACACTAGGTAACATTTATGACATCTGAGGTCCTGTAAAGTTCTAAAACTATTATAAAATCTGGTTGTCAGGCTTAGAGGGGGAAGAGGATCATGTATAGCAGCCCTACCTTAGTACTATTACCAAAGACTAGCATCTGGTGACTAGCAAACAAGGACCCAAGCAATGTTTTTCAGAGACTGCCTAACAATATAGCAACAGAAAAGTTATAAAAGTAGTAGACTGCAACCCAGAATGCATATAGAGGTGACAAAAGCTCAAGAGGTTTACTCATCCAACTTATTAGCACTCTGAAGAGATAAATTCACAATTTCTGATACAAATCAATTCATTTTCAGAAAAAGACTCATTTTTAAGCTTTTTTATGGGTATATGAAGAAAACAATTGTTATCTGTAAACAGATGCTTTTCATATCTAAAAAGTAAATTATTGAACTTAAATTAGAAACCATATGGATACTTTAAAAATACATTATTTGGACTGGCAAATTAAGCATTCATTAAATATCACAGGATCAAAAAAATTTTAATCATTAAAGCACTAATCCATCCCACCACCATACATATAGTAAATATGATCATCATGAATGTTTGAATTTTTAATTTGAATTTTTAAAATAGCAATCAAAAAGTTATATTAATAATTTAATCATGTTTGCAGAAGCATAATTCATTACATTAGAACTGTGAATCAGAAATTTAATAGGTTTTTAAATAAATGTATACCACCTAATATTTGTATAACCCTTGAGAGTTTAGAAAGCACTTTACATAGGTTACCTTATTGATTTTTCAGAACCCTATGAAATTATCCTCTTTTTAAAGATGAGAAACCTGAGGCTGAGAAAAGTTAAGTGACTTGCAGAGTCATAGAACTAATGTCTGAAGTAGGATTTGAATTTGTCTTCCTAAATCCAAATTTAGTGCTCTATCTACTAGTATTTAATCAAAGCACAGTAACAATCTCAAAGATGAAGATTTTAAATTTATTCCTTTTCTGTAATTATCTTTAAAAGACAAAGAACACAAAGGGAATATAAGAATGCAATCCTTATATGAGATTCATTATAGGCAAAATTTTAATTTTTCATTACAATCCTAAATTTCTTGTTCTATACACACACTGAAAATGACCAATTAATTCTCCAAATTTGTAATTCATCGCAATACACACAACCTACTACTGACAAGTTTTAAATTATGCATTGTCAAGTTCATTTTAAAAATCTAAATTTTTATAATATTTTTCATTTAATTATATTTTCTCTAAACTTTCATGCTTTTATTACAAAATCCTCAGTGCTTTTATATAATTCTCTTAAATCACTTAAGTTATGCTCCCATACTAACAATTGTTACTCATTACCATTCAATGAGAAAATATTAATATACCCTTAAATTCCAAAGAAAATACATTTTTAAGGCTATTTGAAACTTCACAGAGGAGCTGTTAGATAAGCAAATAATATTTTGTGACCTATGTTTTTTTCTAATTCAGAGATTCTTCAGTTCTAAAATGAGAAGCAAATGTGTCACTGTGGAGATAATGCTGATCTTGGAGGCAGGGGGCCCAGGTTGAGTCTTGCCTCAATCACTTCCGTACTTCAAGGGCAGTCAGTCTCTCTAGGAGTCTCAATTTCATTTTTAAAATGAAAAAATATAGAAATGATGATATAAAAAGGAAAGTTTTAAAAAACTAAATGGAGATAATAACCTATTAAAGTCATAAAAATGCTTTGCAAAATTTTTAAAAAGTGCTTCACCTTATAACCCATAATGAACACATTAATCTTTTAACAACATAGATAACAATTACATCTGTACTGGTAATAAAGAAATCGACATTTTGATGATTTTAAAAAGTCAGTGGGCTGCAAGTCAAGGTTAATGTTATTTTCTGTAGCACATTTAAAATGCTGATTTGGGTTTCAGAAGTAGCCCCCAAATCATCAAAGATATAAGCCAATCATAACAAAATTGATAGTTTAAATACACTGATATCTATAATGTTACTGAGTATGCAGATTTAGATAATCTTAAATTTTTATTATCCATATGAAAATCAAAACCTGATCAGATCATTGTGGTACAGAAGGACAAGAGTAGCAGAAAAATATGAATTCCAGGTTGGTCCCAAATTCATTAGCACTCTTCAAGGAATACCTGCCAATAAGTTCCTAAATTTCCTAAATTTTCCTCAATCTTACCCCTGTAACGTCTTGCCTCTTCTCTTCCTTTTCCCTATCTTGTTCAGATCCCTTTTGCTAGACTATCCCCACAACCTCCTAGCTCATCCTCCTCCTTTATTTCCCATCCATCCTCAACTCAGGTACCAAAATGACACTCATGAAATAGAATCATGCCACCATTTCACAAAAATCATCAGTGGCTCATTGCCTTAAAGACAATAGAAAATCCCATCATTTAAAGCTTTCACAATCTAGTTCCCACCTCAGTCTCATGGCATATTCCCTTTCACATACTTTCTTCATATACTTTTGACCCACTCATTTAGGGGATAGGGTCAGGAGGTGGGAGGAGGATTGAAAAAAGGATCTGTAAGAGGAAGTCTTTTGTTTGTTTTTAGGTTTTTGCAAGACAAATGGGGTTAGTTAAGTGGCTTACCCAAGGCCACACAGCTAGGTCATTATTGTCTGAGATCAGATTTGAACCCAGATACTCCTGACTCCAGGGCCAGTGCTTTATCCATTGCACCACCTAGCCACCACAAGAGGAAGTCTTTCAAAGTGGAATAAAGTTTCATTGATGAATATTTCTAATGGGGAAGGGAGACGTTCTGTGAAGGGGGGGGGGGGGATAAGGACCTTGCATTGAATGTTTACAGAGATTTAGTGTCCAAAAAATATTTTCATGTTATTGCTTTTGGCTTCATTCCCAATTAGTTATTCTTTTGCTTCTTGAGTGATCCTTGCCATCACTATTCTTGCAAATTATTTCTGCTGTGCAGACCACAAATTCTGTTCTCATGATTCTCATTTCTCTTTTGAAACACTCGGGGCAGCATGTTGTCATTTGATGCCCTCATTCCACAGCATTCTCCGTGTCACATTGTTTACCTTTATGACAACTTTTCTGGATCTGGAGGCCATATTTCTTTCTGCCATTGATGTTGGCTTATCTGTTTATGCTCAGATTCTTTTCACTTGAAATCTTTGGTAATTCCTGTCCTCCCCACCCCTTATTTCCCCCAATTGCTCACTTTCTGACTCCTTCCCCTCTTTAATTACAGTTTCCCTGGAGCATGAATCTCAAAAGTACCTCAACCTCTCCCTTCAAGAGAGCAAGTCACCATTTCCTAGCCTTGTTTCTGATCCTGTGACTTGAACTAGACAGAACTGGCACTAGCAGGATGTTGGGCTCTTTTCCTCAGGGTTACTGGAGTTCCACATACACAATACCTTCTCCTGTTTCTTAGTTCTCCAAACTTGGCAGTACAGAATGCTGTCCTACAGGTGCTAGTGAAGTTTGGCAGTATTTCTGTCATTTGGATTGGGGTGAGCCTGAACAAATGTTCTGTCCCTTGAGGTTTGTTTCGCCAATCTTCTACAGAGATCTTTTGCAACCCAGAATCTGTAGCAATGCTGGATCTCAAGACCTTAGCAGATGTCTGCAGTTTAGAGCTTGGAAAATGAAGTAGGAAATGGGGCAGGGAGCTGCAAGCCTGAGGGTTGACTTAGCTAGTATAGTTATCTGTGGCCCATTAATTTATGTTTTTGGAGACATTTTAAGAGGTCCTGAGGATTAGAGAAATTGTCTTGTTAGTCACATGACTCAGAAGCTCATATTCTGTCAATTCCAATCAATCCATCCCACTAACCATTCATTCTCCAGGAGGCATTAGGTAATTGCCCATGCCTGGAATTTCTGTATTTCAGAATCCTTAGATTCCTTCAAGGTTCAGTTCATGATTCATCTACAACATGGGGCTTAGATGTCTTCCTTCATAATATCCCTGCCATTAATTATCTTTCTCTCTTGAAATTACTTTATATGAACTGACTGGTATAAGCACGCCCATTTTTAATAACACAGAGACCTGAAACTCTTGCCACTTAGGTAGAGGTAGTCTCCTTTGACAGGCTGTCCATCTCTACAAGACTGAGCCAATCATCCTCATTCAGCTGCTCCCCCCCCCCCCCAATATTTTCTACACACTGCAACCTGAGGGTTTATCAGTTTATCCATCCAGCTATGACAATGCTATGAACTGACTCTCCTTCCCATTCCCTCTGTTTCATCATCAATCACACTGCCTCCAAAAATGGGCCTAAAGACTTTTTTCCCCTGTTCTGTGTTGTCCTCAGTTTCAAGCACTGGCAGTGATCCTTACAAGAATAGGAATTGGAGCTATGGAGACCCTGGAGCCAAGATTGCAGGCAGGATGGCAGAGTCAGCCTGACTGGCATAGAAGCCTTGAGAAGTCAGAGTGCCTGGAGGAGCATTTTGGATCTGGAACTGGGCCTGTGCCCTAGAGGAACTAAGTTAAGCCATGAACGTAATCTCTTTCCTCTACTCAGAAATATCTAATGCAAAGGGGGAAGAGAGATTCTGGTAGGAGAGTAAATTTTCACATTTGTGATTAGACTTTCTGAAGTAAATATCACTTTGTAAAATCTAATCTGTTAGTGGCTAAAGGAACTAGAGTGCAAGGAATAATCTATAATTGAAGGAACATCATGAGAAGGGAGCTGGAGCAGCTGGTAGAAAATTTAGACACCCTAAATCCCCTAAAGAGTATCAGAGAACCTGGGAGGAAAGGTAAAATTGAAGAGATGGCCTTTAGATGGTGAGGACCAGAGTGGTCTCTAATTTATATATTTTTTTATATTTTACCACATGTACGCATAAAAATTCCTATATATCCAACTTCAGTAATGTAAGTGAAAACAAATTGCTCTAAGATTATAATGACCAAGCGAGACTCCAAAAAAATGACAAAGTCCCTCCTACACAGGCCCCTCCTTGATTTCATAGGAGATAATATATATTATGTTGGTTAGTTTTACTAAAGCATGTTCTCACTTTTTTTGTTATAACAGTTTTCTGGGATGGGGGAGGGAGAAGTAAAGGGGAAAAATATAGTAGGAAAATGATAATATAAAATTAGCAATTATATTTTTTCTAAATGTAAACTTCTGCTTTGCTTTTGTCTTTGAAAAAGAGTACCTAATATAGTCTTTTAAAAAATTCTAATTGTTTTTTATTTAAATTCCACTTGTAACATAGGCAGTGAGACCATGACTGTTGATATATGGAAAATCACAGAAAAACATTAGAGAATTTGCAAAATAGCAGACATCGAGTGTTCATGATGTATTGAATGTCTTTACAATAAGAAGTCAAGAATTAAGACAACTAAGAAGATAAAAGACCTTTTTCAGGGATGTCTTTCAAAGTTAAAAAGGCAGACTATGTGATTTTGGACTCACCTCTCTACCTAAAATAAAGTGAAGAACGACATGTATCCAATAGTTCATTCATCAGGCAGATCACAGAGGTAATGAGATTGGTCCCAAAGGAGAAGGGGATTGCAGGATATACTATATACATAATTATACATATATATACATATATATATATATATATATATATATATATATATACACATACATTTATTCATTATTTGTTTTATTTATTATTTATTGGCAGCTAGATGGTGCCAATAGGCAGACATGGAGTCAGGGGGAGGTTCAAATCCAGTCTCAGGCACATACCAATTGTGTGACCCTAGGCAAGTCACTAAGCCCCAAGTATCTTATATGTTTGTATATAAACATACACACACACACACACACTGTATGATATTTTTGTTTTTATAGCAACTGCAGTTTCCAATTTAATCCCCTTGTCTACCTTCCAGAACTATGCCTTATAATAAAGCTATTGGGGTTTTTTTAAAAGGCGAGGGGAAAGTTTAGCAAAATGAACCGATAGTCTAATATTCTATATAGTTTTCCATACTTAGTCCCCCAACCTGTGCAGAATAGAGGTTATCTTTTTTCTATATCTTCTTTTCTATATCTTTCTATATCTTCTCCGGGATAAGGCTTGGTTATTGCAATTTCATTACATATGGTTATGTTTTGTTGTTTTACTTATCACTGTGGTCACTGTGTATATTGTTTTCCTGGTTCTGCTTACTTCACTTTGGGCAAGATCATATATATCTTTCTAGAATTTCTATTCACGATGGTCATTTTGAACAACATGGTAATATTCCACTAAGGTCGATTAGTCCTACCCAAATTTATGGTTATCTACTTTGTTTCCAGTGTTTTGCAATTTTAAAAAGTAACAGCTGACTTTCGTTTGTACTTTAGGATTTGCATTATCTCATGCATCCTCAGAACTACTTTGAAAATGAATTAAGACAATAATTTACTCAAGAAGGGCAGCTGGATGACACAGTGAATGAAGCACTGGCCTTGGAGTCAGGAGGATGGGAATTTGATCCTCAGACACTTACTATGCAACCTTAGGCAAATCACTGCCTCCCATCCAGGGCCATCTCCAGTCGTCCTGATTCATATCTGGCCACTGGACCCAGATGGCTATGGAGGAAAAATGAGGCTGGTGACTTAGCACAGCACCCCCCCACACACTCACATACAATTCATGTGCTTGTCATGGCATCACCTCCCTGATGTCATGATCTTCCTCCAGAATGAAGGACAAAAAAATAAACATCACTTACTCAAGGTTATAGAACATGTAAATATTCAGAACTAGAATTTAAACTCACTTTTTCCCTAACTCCAAGCCCATTCTTCTTTCTTGTAAAATTTGATGCTTGTAATAATAGGCTCAACCATGGTTTTGGTAATTTTTGTTTCACTGTATATGCCAGTTAGGGGCAGTCCAAATATCAAGAATAGACAATTTAGGCAGACACACACACACATACACATACACACACACATATCATGTTCCAGTCACTGGAACTTATAGGAGAGTCAAGATGCTACCAATATATGGAAAATTATTACAATAGAGAATCTGCAAAATAGCAGAATTAAACCTTTGAGAGTGTATGTTCATATTGACATGTGTATATATCCATATGCATATATACACAAAATTATATAGAATATAAAGCAGCAACATTCTAGGATCCTGAGGGGCCACAAAGCATTATGACAGAGTCTATTAAAAGATTTCTAATAGGAAATATTAGCAGCATAGATGAAAAAAAGATTTGTTAAATACCTTTCCGGAGGAAACTATTTTCTTGTTTAAAATATGAGTATTTGTTGCCATCCTGAAATTTTTAATTTAGAGGGATAATCATTTTTTACCCTGAGAAAAATTGTGAATTATTGTGATATGTGAGCTGGAAGATAGACTAGGCATGCCCAGAACATAGTCTGCAGAAGGTTAGACAGATAAAAGAATGGGAACTATATGAGCTGAGAAGCAGCGAGGGAGACTATCCCTAGATTTGCATAGAACTTAAAAATCAGCTGAATAGAATCAGTAAACAGAAAATTAAATGGAAGAACTAAAAGGAAAACTCACTTGTGACAGACATGAGTAAGAGAGATAGACCATCAAGTCAATGAAGGCATCTCAGAAAAGAGCACTCAGACAAAGGTTTACTTCTTCAAGGACTCAAGAAAATTCCAAAGGGTCTACTGGCAATTTTCCATTCCGTATCTACCTAGAAACAGGCATTTTGATCTTCTCCCTTCATTTCTTTTAACTTTATCCCATTTCCTGATTTTCCTCCAAATATATAGAAAGGTTGGAAATATACCAAGCTTAAATTAGGATCAAGGACTAATCTCTATTTTCATCCAAATGCGCGTGTGTATTCATCTATTTTTTATTTTTTAGCATTCATCTATATGCATATGTATTATTTTTAAGAGACAAAATTTCCTTCCAGCTTCTCTTCCCACCCCTCTCCCTGCAGTGTCAAAGTCAGAATAGCATTGTAAATACATATTTTGGATAAAGATATTTACATTATCAGTCATTTACAGTACAAGGTATTAAGGGAAAGAGGATGCATAATAGAATTTTTATAACATGTTCATCTGAAAAATTGGTTTTTATAACATGTTCATTTTGAAAGATTGGTTTTTCTTTTTTGTTTTGTTTTGTTTTTCTTCCTCTAGATGGGGATAACATTGTCAATAGCCCATCTAATACAGTTGTCCTAGCTCTCTGAAATGCTTAGAGGAGCTGCTTCCATTAAACTTGATCATCTCACAATGTTGTTGTCGATGTGTTGTTCTCTTGGTTTTGCTTCCTTCGCTCAGCATCAGATGCTGTAAGTCATTCCATACTTCTCTAGAGAATGACCATTTATGGTTTCTTATAGAGTAATAATATTCCATAACATTCATGTACCATAACTTGTTTAGTCATTTCCCCAATTGATTGGCATCCCCTCAATTTCCAATTCTTTGCCACTACAAAAAAGAGCTGTTATGAATATTTTTGGAACATGTAGGACTTTTCCTATTTTTTATAATTTCTTCTGGATATAGATCTAGAATTGCTGGGTCAAAGGCAAGAAGTGTTTTATTGCTCTTTGGGCATAGTTCCTTATTGCTCTCCAGAATGGCTGGATCTGTTCACAACTCCACCAGCAAAGCATCAATGCTCCTAATCCTCCCACAACCTCTTCAACATTGGCAATGTTGAGAAAAAGGGAAAATGATCAATCTGATAGGTGTGAGGTGATGCCTAATAACTGTCTTAATTTGCCTTTCTCTAATCAATAATTATTTGGAGCATTTTTCAAATGATTATATATAGCTTTAATTACTTCATTTGAAAATTATCTATTCATATCCTGTGACCATTTGGGGAATGACTTGCAACCTTATAAATTAGATTTTAGACTAACCTCCTCTCTTAATGGTATCTGTTTTCCTTAACTGAAGGCCCTTGTTTGAATAACTTTTTACCTAATATAAACTTCATACAATAGCAAACACAGTTGTCATATTAACCATAGCCTTAAAGGGGGGGCTAACACACACACACACACACACACACACACACACACACACACACACTCCTAACCTCCCCTGCAGGCTGGAAACTGAAGTGGCCTGAGTGAAATCCAAGCTTTTCCCCCTTTGTAAAATAGATGAAGCAGAAAGGATTGCATAGTAGCCCCACCAATGGGGCACCAGACAAAATATGGTGGCAAAACAAGCCTCCATATGAGAAGCCAGAATTTGGCTATCGACAAATTTTTTTTGGTTCAGGTACATATGGAATTTGTTGGCTTCTGCAGTCCTTAGCAGTTCTGGAATGCTATGATTCTGAAAGCTTATGGTAGAAGAAGAAAGCTGTCAATAGGAAAATGTAAGAAAAAAGCATCTAAAAAATTGTAATCTTTCTAAAAGCAGGATAAGTGAGTCAACATGTAACTCCTATTCCTGGCTCAGTTGCTGACTAAGTGACTTCTCTGAGTCACTTGTTACTGAATGGCTCTGTACCTCAGTTTACCCTGCTGTGAAACTAAAATAACATGTCTCTGCTTCAGCAGGGTGATGTAAGGATTAATTAATGTTTTTAAAGTACCCTGTGATCTTTAGGTTGCAGACAACCTACCATTACTAAGAAGTCTGAACCCACACCTGCTACACAGTAGGAAAGTTCTAAGCTTACAGAGACAATATGGGTTTTTTTCCATTTTAGAAAAGTTTTCTTAACTTCAACTTTTAGCTCCAAAGTAAACGGAAAACACATCCCCATCATGTTATAATAAAAAATTTGCACATTATTCCTGGAAGATAGTTTCCTTCTCATACCTATTGTCACTCTACATTTACATAGGACATACTAGAAGGGAAGTGTTATTACCTCCATTTTTCAGATAAGGAAATTGAAGCAGACAGAAATTAAGTGACATGCTCAGAATCTCACAGCTACTAAGTTTCCAAGGTTGGATTTGAACTTAGAGCACCAGGTTTAGAGTTAGAAAGATCTATCACTGCACCACCTAGAAGCCTGGGGGAAAAAAAGCAAGTATTTAAAAGCACTCAAGATAACAAAGAAAAAAGTGAAATAATTCCCATCCTCCATGAGATTATGTGCTAACACAACATCCATTCTGTTACCAAGTCTTGAGGCTTCCATCTCTGCAATATCTCTCTCCTCCTCTATTATCCTGCTGCCATCGCCATCTAAACCTCCATTACAATTCACATCAGCTATCATAACTGTCTCCTAACTTGTCTTCCAGATTGCAGCCTTTCTTCTCCAGTCTACACACTCTTCTACCATTTCTATGCCAATCCCTAGGCATAGATCTGTTCTGGTCTTAGCTCTATTGCCAGAAATCAGAGGTACCCTACAATTTGGCACTGCTCTCAACTCTATGCTCCATATATTTGCTTAGCCAGCACCATATGGCTGAAACATCCTACCTTCTCCCTCTTAACCTAATGAATTCCTACCCATCTTTTAAAACCCATCTCTAATGCTATATTTTGCAGGAAGCTCCTTCTGATCCTCTTTCCTTGTTGTACAGAGCACTCATCTTCATGCCTGTCTAGAATACTTACTGTATTCCCCTACTTGAAGGATGTATCAACTTGTCAATATGGATGGTCCCTTCACTACTTTATGTCCAAGCAGAAGGCTTTAATGAGACACTGGTGCTGAAAACTCCATCACCCTCATGTCAACTCCATGGCAAATATGGAAAACACAATATATTCCCCAGAGAACCAACAGAATCTGTCACTAGGTCCATATTCAGAACCCTTTCAGTTTTGGAGGACTTTCCCAGAGCCTGGGTGCAGCAGATATCAGGGTAGGACTTTAGTGGAAAGAACATTACACAATGTTACTCATTACTGTACATTATGCTTATCCCTACTTGGAAGCTCCATAGAGAAAGTGATTTTGTGGAAAAGGATTTCTGCTCGTATGGTGAAACTTCCAACATGGGGTCTATTTCTAGAACTCCACTTCCCTCTGAATGGACCAGCTGGGAAAAGTCAAAGGGAAACAAACTAGAGAAAGGAAGATATAACAAGTCAATTTACAATCTGGAGCTCACTGCATGCAGAAATGGGAACAAATTAGTGTGTTATTCAAGAATACTTGGACTTTCATCACACAAGACTATTCTAATTCATTACAAAGCTTTACCACATTCACCACTGTACTGGGAAATAAGCTACATTTTCTTATCTTTGATTCTATACTTATCTAGTTATTTTATTAGATTTCATGTTATTATGAATATGACCATAATATATCATTTAATCTTTCTGGGTCCTCTGTCACTAATAAAATGAGGAAGTTGAACTCAATCATCTCTAATCATCTCTTTCTACTATATTCTAGGATTCCCTATATATGCTAGCTGTAGATTTTAAGTTTCAAAGTTATTTTTTCCTGAAACAGTGTTTCCTAGCCAGTGTTGTGGGGACTGGCCACAGCATTCAGAATGGCTACTATAGATGGATGATGAAGAAAAGGAACCTCATTTCACTTTAGGCAAGTTTTTTTTAACATGTTACAATTCAGAATTAACATTAAATCCCCTTTCTTAAAGAGCAAACAATTCAGTTATACATATCTGACTATGTAACTACACTACTCAATTTCCAGTGAATAGCTATTAAATAACTCTAGGATAAAATGTTAAACTCCTTGGTTGGTATTTCAAGCTTCTTACAATCTGCTCCCCAATCTACGCTCACAGTGATTGAACACTACACTTCTCTCCATGTACAATGGCCCAAATGGCCTTGCTGCATCTTCTACATAGTACTTCATTTCCTGCCTTGGTTGCCTTCATATTAGATGTTCCCCCTGCTTAGAATGGATTGCTTATGTCTAAAAATCCTTAGCTTTCTTTGAGGCTAAGCTCAAAAGCCACATGATATACTTACTGACCCCTCAGGTCTTAGCAGCTTCCCCCTAAAATCACTTGTTTATTTTTCCATACATACACATTGTCTTCCTCAGTTATATCATCAGCCTCTTGAAGGTAGGGACAGTTTGCATACTCTACTTACCTCCTTGATGTATCTACTACAAAGCACATGTGTAATCTTTATTGATAGCTTCTTAATCATTTGCACTGCAAAGAGAACACTACTATTATGGGTAGGAGATTTTTAACTTGAAGGCTTATGATTTCCTTGATTTTCCTTTCTCCACTAAACAAAAGGAAACCTGGATTCAATTTAATAATAATGCTCAAAATTCTATAGTCTTATTCCTTAGACGTGATTCCTTAGAAGATTTCTGCCCTAATGGACTCCCCATTTATACCTCTTTACAAACTGAATCTAGTACAAAGTAATAATTTGATAAATGCTTATTGGTTGATTGAAACAGGGCTGGTAGTAGGTTGAGTAGGCATTGACCTAGGAAGAAAGTACAATGGGGAGTAACACACATCAAGGAACATTTTAAAGTTTTCAGTTTAATAAGTGTCCATATTTTTTGAGCCAGAAAATTTTGCTCTCCAAACCTTGAACACATTTATTTTATAATAAATCAACTTCAAGGACCATAGTAAAATCCACAAAACCTTGTCCCAGAAATAAACACATTAGGAGAGAGCAAAAGGTCTATGTAGCAGCAGGATACTGTGTACATGGTTAGACACAGTCATACTCTGCATTTGGTCTCACCTTTATTTTTTGGGGGGGAGGGGAGAAGAGTGGTATATTGGGAATTGATTAATAAAAAGATCAAAAGATATTAGCAAACATTTTTCATGGAAATACATAAAAATGCAACTTATTTGCAACAGGTAAATTCCATCTCAGAATTAATGAATGATAAAATTCTTGAGAATATTAAAGTAGATAAAAATGGAACACACTTGGAATTTGTCTTATCAAACAAGAACAGTGTTAGATTATTTATAATTCTTTGTTATTCAAGATGCTATTAAAGATTGCAAACAAATCAAAACAAGAGAGCATCCTTAACATGTTAAATGATATATGCATCTTTACAAAGGAGATACAGAAGACAAA